>NC_090742.1:4268955-4316455 GCF_036898095.1 Palaemon carinicauda
GAGATAATCAGCAGCAGTTGCAGCTGAGATAATCAGCAGCATATGCAACTGAGAATAATCAGCAAAGGCAGCAGCAGCTGAAAATAATCAGCAGCAGCTGCAGCTGAGATAATCAGCAGCATATGCAACTGAGAATAAACAGCAAAGGCCGCAGCAGCTGAAAATAATCAGCAGCAGCTGCAGCTGAGATAATCAGCAGCATATGCAGCTGAGAATAATAAGCAGAAGCAGCAGCAGCTGAGAATAATCAGCAAAGGCAGCAGCAGCTGAGAATGATCAGCAGCAGCTGCAGCTGAGATAATCAGCAGCATATGCAGCTGAGAATAATTAGCAAAGGCAGCAGCAGCTGAGAATAATCAGCAAAGGCAGCAGCAGCTGAGAATAATCAGCAGCAGCTGCAGCTGAGATAATCAGCAGCATATGCAGCTGGGAATAATCAGCATAGGCAGCAGCAGCTGAAAATAATCAGCAGCAGCTGCAGCTGAGATAATCAGCAGCATATGCAGCTGAGAATAATCAGCAAAGGCAGCAGCAGCTGAGAATACTCAGCAGCAGCTGCAGCTGAGAATAATCTGCAGCAGCTGAGAATAATCAGCAAAGGCAGCAGCAGCTGAGAATAATCAGCAAAGGCAGCAGCAGCTGAGAATAATTCAGCAGCAGCTGAGAATAATCAGCAAAGGCAGCAGCAGCTGAGAATATCAGCAGCAGCTGCAGCTGAGATAATCAACAGCATATGCAGCTGAGAATAATCAGCAAAGGCAGCAGCAGCTGAAAATAATCAGCAGCAGCTGCAGCTGAGATAATCAGCAGCATATGCAGTTGAGAATAATCAGCAAAGGCAGCAGCAGCTGAAAATAATCAGCAGCAGCTGCAGCTGAGATAATCAGCAGCATATGCAGCTGAGAATAATCAGCAAAGGCAGCAGCAGCTGAGAATAATCAGCAAAGGCAGCAGCAGCTGAGAATATCAGCAGCAGCTGCAGCTGAGATAATCAAAAGCATATGCAAGCTGAGAATAATCAGCAAAGGCAGCAGCAGCTGAGAATAATTCAGCAGCAGCTGCAGCTGAGATAATCAGCAGCAGTTGCAGCTGAGATAATCAGCAGCATATGCAAGCTGAGAATAATCAGCAAAGGCAGCAGCAGCTGAAGAATAATCAGCAGCAGCTGCAGCTGAGATAATCAGCAGCATATGCAAGCTGAGAATAATCAGCAAAGGCAGCAGCAGCTGAAAATAATCAGCAGCAGCTGCAGCTGAGATAATCAGCAGCATATGCAGCTGAGAATAATAAGCAGAAGCAGCAGCAGCTGAGAATAATCAGCAAAGGCAGCAGCAGCTGAGAATAATCAGCAGCAGCTGCAGCTGAGATAATCAGCAGCATATGCAGCTGAGAATAATCAGCAAAGGCAGCAGCAGCTGAGAATATTCAGCAGCAGCTGCAGCTGAGATAATCAACAGCATATGCAGCTGAGAATAATCAGCAAAGGCAGCAGCAGCTGAAAATAATCAGCAGCAGCTGCAGCTGAGATAATCAGCAGCATATGCAAGCTGAGAATAATCAGCAAAGGCAGCAGCAGCTGAGAATAATCAGCAGCAGCTGCAGCTGAGATAATCAGCAGCATATGCAGCTGAGAATAATCAGCAAAGCAGCAGCAGCTGAGAATAATCAGCAAAGCAGCAGCAGCTGAGAATAATCAGCAGCAGCTGCAGCTGAGAATAATCAGCAGCATATGCAGCTGAGAATAATCAGCAAAGGCAGCAGCAGCTGAGAATAATCAGCAGCAGCTGCAGCTGAGATAATCAGCAGCATGGCAGCTGAGAATAATCAGCAAAGGCAGCAGCAGCTGAGAATAATCAGCAAAGGCAGCAGCAGCTGAGAATAATCAGCAAAGCAGCAGCAGCTGAGAATAATCAGCAAAGGCAGCAGCAGCTGAGAATAATCAGCAGCAGTTGCAGCTGAGATAATCAGCAGCAGCTGAAATAATCAGCAGCAGCTGCAGCTGAGATAATCAGCTGCATATGCAGCTGAGAATAATCAGCAAAGGCAGCAGCAGCTGAAAATAATCAGCAAAGCAGCAGCAGCTGAGAATAATCAGCAGGAGCTGCAGCTGAGAATAATCAGCAGCATATGCAGCTGAGAATAATCAGCAAAAGCAGCAGCAGCTGAGAATAATCAGCAAAGCAGCAGCAGCTGAGAATAATCAGCAAAGGCAGCAGCAGCAGAGAATAATCAGCAGCAGCTGCAGCTGAGATAATCAGCAGCATATGCAGCTGAGAATAATCAGCAAAAGCAGTAGCAGCTGAGAATAATCAGCAAAGCAGCAGCAGCTGAGAATAATCAGCAAAGCAGCAGCAGCTGAGAATAATCAGCAGCAGCTGCAGCTGAGATAATCAGCAGCATATGCAGCTGAGAATAATCAGCAAAGAAAGCAGCAGCTGAGAATAATCAGCAGCAGCTGCAGCTGAGATAATCAGCAGCATATGCAGATGAGAATAATCAGCAAAAGCAGCAGCAGCTGAGAATAATCAGCAAAGCAGCAGCAGCTGAGAATAATCAGCAAAGGCAGCAGCAGCTGAGAATAATCAGCAGCAGCTGCAGCTGAGATAATCAGCAGCAGATGCCAGCTGAGAATAATCAGCAAAGGCAGCAGCAGCTGAGAATAATCAGCAGCAGCTGCAGCTGAGATAATCAGCAGCAGATGCAGCTGAGAATAATCAGCAAAGGCAGCAGCAGCTGAGAATAATCAGCAGCAGCTGCAGCTGAGATAATCAGCAGCAGATGCAGCTGAGAATAATCAGCAAAAGCAGCAGCAGCTGAGATAATCAGCAGCAGATGCAGCTGAGAATAATAGCAAAAGCAGCAGCAGCTGAGCTGATAATCAGCAGCAGATACAGCTGAGAATAATCAGCAAAAGCAGCAGCAGCTGAGAATAATCAGCAAAGCAGCAGCAGCTGAGAATAATCAGCAAAAGCAGCAGCAGCTGAGAATAATCAGCAAAGCAGCAGCAGCTGAGAATAATCAGCAGCAGCTGCAGCTGAGATAATCAGCAGCAGATGCAGCTGAGAATAATCAGCAAAGGCAGCAGCAGCTGAGAATAATCAGCAAAAGCAGCAGCAGCTGCAGTGAGATAATCAGCAGCATACGCAGCTGAGATAATCAGCAAAGGCAGCAGCAGCTGAAAATAATCAGCAGCAGCTGCAGCTGAGATAATCAGCAGCATACGCAGCTGAAAATAATCAGCAAAGGCAGCAGCAGCTGAAATAATCAGTAAAAGCAGCAGCAGCTGAGAATAATCAGCAGAAGCAGCAGCAACTGAGAATAATCAGCAAAAGCAGCAGCAGCTGAGAATAATCAGCAGCAGCAGCAGCTGAGAATAATCAGCAAAAGCAGCAACAGCTGAGAATAATCAGCAGCAGCTGCAGCTGAGATAATCAGCAAAAGCAGCAGCTAAAATAATCAGCAAAAGCAGCAGCAGCTGAGAATAATCAGCAGCAGCTGCAGCTGAGATAATCAGCAGCATACGCAGCTGAGAATAATCAGCAAAGGCAGCAGCAGCTGAGAATAATCAGCAGAAGCAGCAGCAGCTGAGAATAATCAGCAAAGCAGCAGCAGCTGAGAATAATCAGCAGCAGCTGCAGCTGAGATAATCAGCAGCAGCAGCAGCTGAGAATAATCAGCAAAAGCAGCAGCAGCTGAGAATAATAGCAGAAACAGCAGCAGCTGAGAATAATCAACAGAAGCAGCAGCAGCTGAGAATAATCAGCAAAAGCAGCAGCAACTGAGAATAATCAGCAGCAGCTGAGAATAATCAGCAGCAGATGCAGCTGAGATAATAGCAGCAGATACAGCTGAGAATAATCAGCAAAAGCAGCAGCAGCTGAAAATTATCAGTAGCAGCATAGAATAATCAGCAAAAAGCAGCAGCAGCTGAGAATAATCAGCAAAAGCAGCAGCAGCTGAGAATAATCAGCAGCAGATGCAGCTGAGAATAATCAGCAAAAGCAGCAGCAGCTGAGAATAATCAGCAACAGCTACAGCTGAGATAATAGCAGCAGATATAGCTGAGAATAATCAGCAAAAGCAGCAGCAGCTGAGAATAATCAGCAGCAGATGCAGCTGAGAATAATCAGCAAAGCAGCAGCAGCTGAGAATAATCAGCGAAAGCAGCAGCAGCAGAGAATAATCAGCAGGCAGCAGCAGCTGAGAATATCAGCAGCAGATGCAGCTGAAATAATCAGCAAAGCAGCAGCAGCTGAGAATAATCAGCAGCAGATGCAGCTGAGAATAATCAGCAAAAGCAGCAGCAGCTGAGAATAATCAGCAAAGCAGCAGAGAATAATCAGCAGCAGATGCAGCTGAGAATAATCAGCAAAAGCAGCAGCAGCTGAGAATAATCAGCAAAAGCAGCAGCAGCTGAGAATAATCAGCAAAGCAGCAGAGAATAATCAGCAGCAGATGCAGCTGAGAATAATCAGCAAAAGCAGCAGCAGCTGAGAATAATCAGCAAAAGCAGCAGCAGCTGAGATAATCAGCAGTGGATGCAGCTGAGAATAATCAGCAAAGCAGCAGCAGCTGAGAATAATCAGCAAAAGCAGCAGCAGCTGAGAATAATCAGCAAAGCAGCATAAGCTGAGAATAATCAGCAAAAGCAGCAGCAGCTGAGAATAATCAGCGGCAGCACAGCTGAGAATAATCAGCAGCAGATGCAGCTGAGAATAATCATCAAAAGCAGCAGCAGCTGAGAATAATCAGCAGCAGCAGAAGCTGAGAATAATCAGCAAAAGCAGCAGCAGCTGAGAATAATCAGCAGCAGCAGCAGCTGAAATAATCAGCAGCAGATGCAGCTGAGAATAATCAGCAAAGCAGCAGCAGCAGCTGAAATAATCAGCAGCAGCAGCAGCTGAGAATAATCAGCAAAAGCAGCAGCAGCTGAGAATAATCAGCAAGGCAGCAGCAGCTGAGAATAATCAGCAGCAGATGCAGCTGAGAATAATCAGCAAAAGCAGCAGCAGCTGAGAATAATCACAGCAGCAAGCTGAGAATAATCAGCAAAAGCAGCAGCAGCTGAGAATATTCAGCAGCGTCAGCAGCAAATGCAGCTGAGAATAATCAGCAAAAGCAGCAGCAGCTGAGAATAATCAGCAAAAGCAGCAGCAGCTGAGAATAATAGCAAAAGCAGCAGCAGCTGAGAATAATCAGCAGCAGCTGCAGCTGAGAATAATCAGCAAAAGCAGCAGCAGATAAAAATAATCAGCAGCAGCTGCAGCTGAGATAATCAGCAGCAGATGCAGCTGAGAATAATCAGCAAAAGCAGCAGCAGCTGAGAATAATCAGCAAAAGCAGCAGAGAATAATCAGCAGCAGATGCAGCTGAGAATAATCAGCAAAAGCAGCAGCAGCAGCTGAGAATAATCAGCAAAAGCAGCAGCAGCTGAGAATAATCAGCAGCGGATGCAGCTGAGAATAATCAGCAAAAGCAGCAGCAGCTGAGAATAATCAGCAAAAGCAGAGCAGCAGAGAATAATCAGCAGCGGCAGCAGCTGAGAATAATCAGCAGCAGATGCAGCTGAGAATAATCAGCAAAAGCAGCAGCAGCTGAGAATAATCAGCAGCAGATGCAGCTGAGAATAATCAGCAAAAGCAGCAGCAGCTGAAATAATCAGCAGCAGATGCAGCTGAGATAATCAGCAAAAGCAGCAGCAGCTGAGAATAATCAGCAGCAGATGCAGCTGAGAATAATCAGCAAAAGCAGCAGCAGCTGAGAATAATCAGCAGCAGATGCAGCTGAGAATAATCAGCAACAGCTGCAGCTGAGATAATCAGCAGCAGATGCAGCTGAGAATAATCAGCAAAAGCAGCAGCAGCTGAGAATAATCAGCAAAAGCAGCAGCAGCTGAGAATAATCAGCAGCAGCAGCAGCTGAGAATGATCAGCAAAGCAGCAGCAGCTGAGAATAATCAGCAAAAGCAGCAGCAGCTGAGAATAATCAGCAACAGCTGCAGCTGAGAATAATCAGCAAAAGCAGCAGCAGCTGAGAATAATCAAGCAGCAGCTGAGAATAATCAGCAAGCAGCTGAGAATAATCAGCAGCAGCAGCAGCTGAGAATAATCAGCAGCAGCTGCAGCTGAGATAATCAGAGCAGATGCAGCTGAGAATAATCAGCAAAAGCAGCAGCTGAGAATAATCAGCAAAAGCAGCAGCAGCTGAGAATAATCAGCAAGCAGCAGCAGCTGAGAATAATCAGCAGCAGCTGCAGCTGAGAATAATCAGCAAAAGCAGCAGCAGCTGAGAATAATCAGCAGCAGCTGCAGCTGAATAATCAGCAAAGCAGCAGCAGCTGAGAATAATCAGCAGCAGCTGCAGCTGAGATAATCAGCAGCAGCTGCAGCTGAGATAATCAGCAAAGGCAGCAGCAGCTGAGAATAATCAGCAGCAGTGCAGCTGAGAATAATCAGCAAAGGCAGCAGCAGCTGAGAATAATCAGCAGCAGCTGAGAATAATCAGCAGCAGCTGAGAATAATCAGCAGCAGCTGCAGCTGAGAATAATCAGCAAAGGCAGCAGCAGCTGAGAATAATCAGAAGCATATGCAGCTGAGAATAATCAGCAAAGGCAGCAGCAGCTGAGAATAATCAGCAGCAGCTGCAGCTGAATAATCAGCAAAGGCAGCAGCAGCTGAGAATAATCAGCAGCAGCTGCAGCTGAGAATAATCAGAAAGGCAGCAGCAGCTGAGAATAATCAGCAGCATATGCAGCTGAGAATAATCAGCAAAGGCAGCAGCAGCTGAAATAATCAGCAGCAGCTGCAGCTGAGATAATCAGAGCATATGCAGCTGAGAATAATCAGCAAAGCAGCAGCAGCTGAGAATAATCAGCAGCATATGCAGCTGAGAATAATCAGCAAAGGCAGCAGCAGCTGAGAATAATCAGCAGCAGCTGCAGCTGAGATAATCAGAGCATATGCAGCTGAGAATAATCAGCAAAGGCAGCAGCAGCTGAGAATAATCAGCAGCATATGCAGCTGAGAATAATCAGCAAAGGCAGCAGCAGCTGAGAATAATCAGCAGCAGCTGCAGCTGAGATAATCAGCAAAGGCAGCAGCAGCTGAGAATAATCAGCAAAAGCAGCAGGCAGCTGAAGAATAATCAGCAGCAGCTGAGAATAATCAGCAGCAGCTGCAGCTGAGAATAATCAGCAAAGGCAGCAGCAGCTGAGAATAATCAGCAGCATATGCAGCTGAGAATAATCAGCAAAGGCAGCAGCAGCTGAGAATAATCAGCAGCAGCTGCAGCTGAGAATAATCAGAGCATATGCAGCTGAGAATAATCAGCAAAGGCAGCAGCAGCTGAGAATAATCAGCAGCATATGCAGCTGAGAATAATCAGCAAAGCAGCAGCAGCTGCAGCTGAGATAATCAGCAGCAGATGCAGCTGAGAATAATCAGCAGCAGCTGCAGCTGAGAATAATCAGCAGCATATGCAGCTGAGAATAATCAGCAAAAGCAGCAGCAGCTGAGAATAATCAGCAGCAGCAGCAGCTGAGAATAATCAGCAAAAGCAGCAGCAGCTGAGAATAATCAGCAAAAGCAGCAGCAGCTGAGAATAATCAGCAGCAGCTGCAGCTGAGAATAATCAGCAAAAGCAGCAGCAGCTGAAATAATAGCAGCAGCTGCAGCTGAGATAATCAGCAGCAGATGCAGCTGAGAATAATCAGCAGCAGCAGCAGCTGAGAATAATCAGCAAAAGCAGCAGCAGCTGAGAATAATCAGCAAAAGCAGCAGCAGCTGAGAATAATCAGCAGGCAGCAGCAGCTGAATAATCAGCAGCAGATGCAGCTGAGAATAATCAGCAAAAGCAGCAGCAGCTGAGAATAATCAGCAGCATATGCAGCTGAGAATAATCAGCAAAGCAGCAGCAGCTGAGAATAATAGCAAAAGCAGCAGAGAATAATCAGCAGCAGATGCAGCTGAGAATAATCAGCAGCAGCAGCAGCTGAGAATAATCAGCAAAAGCAGCAGCAGCTGAGAATAATCAGCAGCAGCTGCAGCTGAGAATAATCAGCAAAAGCAGCAGCAGCTGAGAATAATCAGCAGCAGCAGCTGAGAATAATCAGCAGCAGATGCAGCTGAGAATAATCAGCAGCAGATGCAGCTGAGAATAATCAGCAAAAGCAGCAGCAGCTGAGAATAATCAGAGCAGCAGCAGCTGAGAATAATCAGCAAAGGCAGCAGCAGCTGAGAATAATCAGCAGCATATGCAGCTGAGAATAATCAGCAAAGCAGCAGCAGCTGAGAATAATCAGCAGCAGCTGCAGCTGAGATAATCAGCAGCAGATGCAGCTGAGAATAATCAGCAGCAGCTGCAGCTGAATAATCAGCAGCATAGCAGCTGAGAATAATCAGCAAAAGCAGCAGCAGCTGAGAATAATCAGCAGCAGCAGCAGCTGAGAATAATCAGCAAAAGCAGCAGCAGCTGAGAATAATCAGCAAAAGCAGCAGCAGCTGAGAATAATCAGCAGCAGCTGCAGCTGAGAATAATCAGCAAAAGCAGCAGCAGATGAAATAATCAGCAGCAGCTGCAGCTGAGATAATCAGCAGCAGATGCAGCTGAGAATAATCAGCAGCAGAGCAGCTGAGAATAATCAGCAAAAGCAGCAGCAGCTGAGAATGATCAGAAAGCAGCAGCAGCTGAGAATAATCAGCAAGCAGCAGCAGCTGAATAATCAGCAGCAGATGCAGCTGAGAATAATCAGCAAAAGCAGCAGCAGCTGAGAATAATCAGCAGCATATGCAGCTGAGAATAATCAGCAAAAGCAGCAGCAGCTGAGAATAATCAGCAAAAGCAGCAGAGAATAATCACAGCAGATGCAGCTGAGAATAATCAGCAAAGCAGCAGCAGCTGAGAATAATCAGCAAAAGCAGCAGCAGCTGAGATAATCAGCAGCATGCAGCTGAGAATAATCAGCAAAGCAGCAGCAGCTGAGAATAATCAGCAAAAGCAGCAGCAGCTGAGAATAATCAGCAGGCAGTAGCAGCTGAGAATAATCAGCAAGCAGATGCAGCTGAGATAATCAGCAAAAGCAGCAGCAGCTGAAATAATCAGCAGCAGATGCAGCTGAGAATAATCAGCAAAGCAGCAGCAGCTGAGAATAATCAGCAGCAGATGCAGCTGAGAATAATCAGCAAAGCAGCAGCAGCTGAGAATAATCAGCAGCAGATGCAGCTGAGAATAATCAGCAAAAGCAGCAGCAGCTGAGAATAATCAGCAGCAGATGCAGCTGAGAATAATCAGCAACAGCTGCAGCTGAGAATAATCAGCAGCAGATGCAGCTGAGAATAATCAGCAAAGCAGCAGCAGCTGAGAATAATCAGCAAAGCAGCAGCAGCTGAGAATAATCAGCAGCAGCAGCAGCTGAGAATAATCAGCAAAGCAGCAGCAGCTGAGAATAATCAGCAAAGCAGCAGCAGCTGAGAATAATCAGCAAGCAGCTGCAGCTGAGAATAATCAGCAAAAGCAGCAGCAGCTGAGAATAATCAGCAGCAGCTGAGAATAATCAGCAGCAGCTGAGAATAATCAGCAGCAGCAGCAGCTGAGAATAATCAGCAGCAGCTGCAGCTGAGATAATCAGCAGCAGGCAGCTGAGAATAATCAGCAAAGCAGCAGCAGCTGAGAATAATCAGCAAAGCAGCAAGCAGCTGAGAATAATCAGCAAGCAGCAGCAGCTGAGAATAATCAGCAGCATGCAGCTGAGAATAATCAGCAAAAGCAGCAGCAGCTGAGAATAATCAGCAGCAGCTGCAGCTGAGAATAATCAGCAAAGGCAGCAGCAGCTGAGAATAATCAGCAGCAGCTGCAGCTGAGATAATCAGCAGCACTGCAGCTGAGAATAATCAGCAAAGCAGCAGCAGCTGAGAATAATCAGCAGCAGGCAGCTGAGAATAATCAGCAAAGCAGCAGCAGCTGAGAATAATCAGCAGCAGCTGAGAATAATCAGCAGCAGCTGAGAATAATCAGCAGCAGCTGCAGCTGAGAATAATCAGCAAAGCAGCAGCAGCTGAGAATAATCAGCAGCATATGCAGCTGAGAATAATCAGCAAAGGCAGCAGCAGCTGAGAATAATCAGCAGCATATGCAGCTGAGAATAATCAGCAAAGGCAGCAGCAGCTGAGAATAATCAGCAGCATATGCAGCTGAGAATAATCAGCAAAGCAGCAGCAGCTGAGAATAATCAGCAGCAGCTGCAGCTGAGAATAATCAGCAAAGCAGCAGCAGCTGAGAATAATCAGCAGCATATGCAGCTGAGATAATCAGCAAAGCAGCAGCAGCTGAGAATAATCAGCAGCAGCTGCAGCTGAGAATAATCAGCAAAGGCAGCAGCAGCTGAGAATAATCAGCAGCATGCAGCTGAGAATAATCAGCAAAGGCAGCAGCAGCTGAGAATAATCAGCAGCATATGCAGCTGAGAATAATCAGCAAAGCAGCAGCAGCTGAGAATAATCAGCAGCATATGCAGCTGAGAATAATCAGCAAAGGCAGCAGCAGCTGAGAATAATCAGCAGCAGCTGCAGCTGAGAATAATCAGCAAAGGCAGCAGCAGCTGAGAATAATCAGCAGCATATGCAGCTGAGAATAATCAGCAAAGCAGCAGCAGCTGAGAATAATCAGCAGCAGCTGCAGCTGAGAATAATCAGCAAAGCAGCAGCAGCTGAGAATAATCAGCAGCATGCAGCTGAGAATAATCAGCAAAGGCAGCAGCAGCTGAGAATAATCAGCAGCAGCTGCAGCTGAGAATAATCAGCAAAGGCAGCAGCAGCTGAGAATAATCAGCAGCAGCTGCAGCTGAGAATAATCAGAAAGCAGCAGCAGCTGAGAATAATCAGCAGCATATGCAGCTGAGAATAATCAGCAAAGGCAGCAGCAGCTGAGAATAATCAGCAGCAGCTGCAGCTGAGATAATCAGAGCATAGCAGCTGAGAATAATCAGCAAAGGCAGCAGCAGCTGAGAATAATCAGCATATGCAGCTGAGAATAATCAGCAAAGGCAGCAGCAGCTGAGAATAATCAGCAGCAGCTGCAGCTGAGATAATCAGCAGCATATGCAGCTGAGAATAATCAGCAAAGCAGCAGCAGCTGAGAATAATCAGCAGCAGCTGCAGCTGAGAATAATCAGCAAAGCAGCAGCAGCTGAGAATAATCAAAAGCAGCAAGCTGAAAATAATCAGCAGCAGCTGAGAATAATCAGCAGCAGCTGCAGCTGAGAATAATCAGCAAAAGCAGCAGCAGCTGAGAATAATCAGCAGCATATGCAGCTGAGAATAATCAGCAAAGGCAGCAGCAGCTGAGAATAATCAGCAGCAGCTGCAGCTGAGATAATCAGCAGCAATGCAGCTGAGAATAATCAGCAAAGCAGCAGCAGCTGAGAATAATCAGCAGCATATGCAGCTGAGAATAATCAGCAAAGCAGCAGCAGCTGAGAATAATCAGCAGCAGCTGCAGCTGAGATAATCAGCAGCAGATGCAGCTGAGAATAATCAGCAGCAGCAGCAGCTGAGAATAATCAGCAGCATATGCAGCTGAGAATAATCAGCAGCAGCAGCAGCTGAGAATAATCAGCAGCAGATGCAGCTGAGAATAATCAGCAAAAGCAGCAGCAGCTGAGAATAATCAGCAGCAGCAGCAGCTGAGAATAATCAGCAAGCAGCTGCAGCTGAGAATAATCAGCAGCAGCTGCAGCTGAGAATAATCAGAAAGGCAGCAGCAGCTGAGAATAATCAGCAGCATATGCAGCTGAGAATAATCAGCAAAGGCAGCAGCAGCTGAGAATAATCAGCAGCAGCTGCAGCTGAGATAATCAGAGCATATGCAGCTGAGAATAATCAGCAAAGCAGCAGCAGCTGAGAATAATCAGCAGCATATGCAGCTGAGAATAATCAGCAAAGCAGCAGCAGCTGAGAATAATCAGCAGCAGCAGCAGCTGAGATAATCAGAGCATATGCAGCTGAGAATAATCAGCAAAGCAGCAGCAGCTGAGAATAATCAGCAGCATATGCAGCTGAGAATAATCAGCAAAGGCAGCAGCAGCTGCAGCTGAGATAATCAGCAAAGCAGCAGCAGCTGAGAATAATCAGCAAAAGCAGCAGCAGCTGAAAATAATCAGCAGCAGCTGAGAATAATCAGCAGCAGCTGCAGCTGAGAATAATCAGCAAAGCAGCAGCAGCTGAGAATAATCAGCAGCATATGCAGCTGAGAATAATCAGCAAAGGCAGCAGCAGCTGAGAATAATCAGCAGCAGCATGCAGCTGAGAATAATCAGCAGCAGCTGCAGCTGAGAATAATCAGCAGCAGCAGCAGCTGAGAATAATCAGCAAAGCAGCAGCAGCTGAGAATAATCAGCAAAGCAGCAGCAGCTGAGAATAATCAGCAAGCAGCAGCAGCTGAGAATAATCAGCAGCAGCAGCTGAGAATAATCAGCAAAAGCAGCAGCAGCTGAGAATAATCAGCAGCAGCTGCAGCTGAGAATAATCAGCAAAGCAGCAGCAGCTGAGAATAATCAGCAGCAGCTGCAGCTGAGATAATCAGCAGCATGCAGCTGAGAATAATCAGCAAAGCAGCAGCAGCTGAGAATAATCAGCAGCAGTGCAGCTGAGAATAATCAGCAAAGCAGCAGCAGCTGAGAATAATCAGCAGCAGCTGAGAATAATCAGCAGCAGCTGAGAATAATCAGCAGCAGCTGCAGCTGAGATAATCAGCAAAGCAGCAGCAGCTGAGAATAATCAGCAGCAATGCAGCTGAGAATAATCAGCAAAGCAGCAGCAGCTGAGAATAATCAGCAGCATATGCAGCTGAGAATAATCAGCAAAGGCAGCAGCAGCTGAGAATAATCAGCAGCAGCTGCAGCTGAGAATAATCAGCAAAGCAGCAGCAGCTGAGAATAATCAGCAGCATATGCAGCTGAGAATAATCAGCAAAGCAGCAGCAGCTGAGAATAATCAGCAGCAGCTGCAGCTGAGAATAATCAGCAAAGGCAGCAGCAGCTGAGAATAATCAAGCAGCATGCAGCTGAGAATAATCAGCAAAGGCAGCAGCAGCTGAGAATAATCAGCAGCAGCTGCAGCTGAGAATAATCAGCAAAGCAGCAGCAGCTGAGAATAATCAGCAGCAGCTGCAGCTGAGAATAATCAGAAAGCAGCAGCAGCTGAGAATAATCAGCAGCATATGCAGCTGAGAATAATCAGCAAAGCAGCAGCAGCTGAGAATAATCAGCAGCAGCTGCAGCTGAGATAATCAGCAGCAAGCAGCTGAGAATAATCAGCAAAGCAGCAGCAGCTGAGAATAATCAGCAGCATATGCAGCTGAGAATAATCAGCAAAGCAGCAGCAGCTGAGAATAATCAGCAGCAGCTGCAGCTGAGATAATCAGCAGCATATGCAGCTGAGAATAATCAGCAAAGGCAGCAGCAGCTGAGAATAATCAGCAGCATATGCAGCTGAGAATAATCAGCAAAGGCAGCAGCAGCTGAGAATAATCAGCAGCAGCTGCAGCTGAGATAATCAGCAAAGCAGCAGCAGCTGAGAATAATCAGCAAAAGCAGCAGCAGCTGAAAATAATCAGCAGCAGCTGAGAATAATCAGCAGCAGCTGCAGCTGAGAATAATCAGCAAAGGCAGCAGCAGCTGAGAATAATCAGCAGCATATGCAGCTGAGAATAATCAGCAAAGCAGCAGCAGCTGAGAATAATCAGCAGCAGCTGCAGCTGAGAATAATCAGCAGCATATGCAGCTGAGAATAATCAGCAAAGCAGCAGCAGCTGAGAATAATCAGCAGCATATGCAGCTGAGAATAATCAGCAAAGCAGCAGCAGCTGAGAATAATCAGCAGCAGCTGCAGCTGAGAATAATCAGCAGCAGATGCAGCTGAGAATAATCAGCAGCAGCAGCAGCTGAGAATAATCAGCAGCATGCAGCTGAGAATAATCAGCAGCAGCAGCAGCTGAGAATAATCAGCAGCAGATGCAGCTGAGAATAATCAGCAAAAGCAGCAGCAGCTGAGAATAATCAGCAGCAGAGCAGCTGAGAATAATCAGCAAAGCAGCAGCAGCTGAGAATAATCAGCAGCAGCTGCAGCTGAGAATAATCAGAAAGCAGCAGCAGCTGAGAATAATCAGCAGCATATGCAGCTGAGAATAATCAGCAAAGCAGCAGCAGCTGAGAATAATCAGCAGCAGCTGCAGCTGAGAATAATCAGCAGCAATGCAGCTGAGAATAATCAGCAAAGCAGCAGCAGCTGAGAATAATCAGCAGCAGCAGCAGCTGAGAATAATCAGCAGCATATGCAGCTGAGAATAATCAGCAAAGGCAGCAGCAGCTGAGAATAATCAGCAGCAATGCAGCTGAGAATAATCAGCAAAGCAGCAGCAGCTGAGAATAATCAGCAAAAGCAGCAGCAGCTGAGAATAATCAGCAAAAGCAGCAGCAGCTGAGAATAATCAGCAGCAGCTGAGAATAATCAGCAGCAGCTGCAGCTGAGAATAATCAGCAAAGGCAGCAGCAGCTGAGAATAATCAGCAGCATATGCAGCTGAGAATAATCAGCAAAGCAGCAGCAGCTGAGAATAATCAGCAGCAGCTGCAGCTGAGAATAATCAGCAGCATATGCAGCTGAGAATAATCAGCAAAGCAGCAGCAGCTGAGAATAATCAGCAGCATATGCAGCTGAGAATAATCAGCAAAGCAGCAGCAGCTGAGAATAATCAGCAGCAGCTGCAGCTGAGATAATCAGCAGCAGATGCAGCTGAGAATAATCAGCAGCAGCTGCAGCTGAGAATAATCAGCAGCAAGCAGCTGAGAATAATCAGCAAAAGCAGCAGCAGCTGAGAATAATCAGCAGCAGCAGCAGCTGAGAATAATCAGCAGCAGCAGCAGCTGAGAATAATCAGCAAAAAGCAGCAGCTGAGAATAATCAGCAGCAGCTGCAGCTGAGAATAATCAGCAAAAGCAGCAGCAGCTGAGAATAATAGCAGCAGCTGCAGCTGAGATAATCAGCAGCAGATGCAGCTGAGAATAATCAGCAGCAGATGCAGCTGAGAATAATCAGCAAAAGCAGCAGCAGCTGAGAATAATCAGCAAAAGCAGCAGCAGCTGAGAATAATCAGCAAGGCAGCAGCAGTTGAATAATCAGCAGCAGATGCAGCTGAGAATAATCAGCAAAAGCAGCAGCAGCTGAGAATAATCAGCAGCATATGCAGCTGAGAATAATCAGCAAAAGCAGCAGCAGCTGAGAATAATCAGCAAAAGCAGCAGAGAATAATCAGCAGCAGATGCAGCTGAGAATAATCAGCAAAAGCAGCAGCAGCTGAGAATAATCAGCAAAAGCAGCAGCAGCTGAGAATAATCAGCAGCATGCAGCTGAGAATAATCAGCAAAAGCAGCAGCAGCTGAGAATAATCAGCAAAAGCAGCAGCAGCTGAGAATAATCAGCAGCAGCAGCAGCTGAGAATAATCAGCAGCAGATGCAGCTGAGAATAATCAGCAAAAGCAGCAGCAGCTGAAATAATCAGCAGCAGATGCAGCTGAGAATAATCAGCAAAAGCAGCAGCAGCTGAGAATAATCAGCAGCAGATGCAGCTGAGAATAATCAGCAAAAGCAGCAGCAGCTGAGAATAATCAGCAGCAGATGCAGCTGAGAATAATCAGCAAAGCAGCAGCAGCAGCTGAGAATAATCAGCAGCAGATGCAGCTGAGAATAATCAGCAAGCAGCAGCAGCTGAGAATAATCAGCAGCAGATGCAGCTGAGAATAATCAGCAAAAGCAGCAGCAGCTGAGAATAATCAGCAAAAGCAGCAGCAGCTGAGAATAATCAGCAGCAGCAGCAGCTGAGAATAATCAGCAAAGCAGCAGCAGCTGAGAATAATCAGCAAAAGCAGCAGCAGCTGAGAATAATCAGCAAGCAGCTGCAGCTGAGAATAATCAGCAAAAGCAGCAGCAGCTGAGAATAATCAGCAGCAGCTGAGAATAATCAGCAGCAGCTGAGAATAATCAGCAGCAGCAGCAGCTGAGAATAATCAAGCAGCAGCAGCTGAGAATAATCAGCAGCAGATGCAGCTGAGAATAATCAGCAAAAGCAGCAGCAGCTGAGAATAATCAGCAAAAGCAGCAGCAGCTGAGAATAATCAGCAAGCAGCAGCAGCTGAGAATAATCAGCAGCAGCTGCAGCTGAGAATAATCAGCAAAGCAGCAGCAGCTGAGAATAATCAGCAGCAGCTGCAGCTGAGAATAATCAGCAAAGCAGCAGCAGCTGAGAATAATCAGCAGCAGCTGCAGCTGAGATAATCAGCAGCAGCTGCAGCTGAGAATAATCAGCAAAGCAGCAGCAGCTGAGAATAATCAGCAGCAGCTGCAGCTGAGAATAATCAGCAAAGCAGCAGCAGCTGAGAATAATCATCAGCAGCTGAGAATAATCAGCAGCAGCTGAGAATAATCAGCAGCAGCTGCAGCTGAGAATAATCAGCAAAGGCAGCAGCAGCTGAGAATAATCAGCAGCATATGCAGCTGAGAATAATCAGCAAAGGCAGCAGCAGCTGAGAATAATCAGCAGCAGCTGCAGCTGAGAATAATCAGCAAAGGCAGCAGCAGCTGAGAATAATCAGCAGCATATGCAGCTGAGAATAATCAGCAAAGGCAGCAGCAGCTGAGAATAATCAGCAGCAGCTGCAGCTGAGAATAATCAGCAAAGGCAGCAGCAGCTGAGAATAATCAGCAGCATATGCAGCTGAGAATAATCAGCAAAGCAGCAGCAGCTGAGAATAATCAGCAGCAGCTGCAGCTGAGAATAATCAGCAAAGGCAGCAGCAGCTGAGAATAATCAGCAGCATGCAGCTGAGAATAATCAGCAAAGCAGCAGCAGCTGAGAATAATCAGCAGCATGCAGCTGAGAATAATCAGCAAGCAGCAGCAGCTGAGAATAATCAGCAGCAGCTGCAGCTGAGAATAATCAGAAAGGCAGCAGCAGCTGAGAATAATCAGCAGCATAGCAGCTGAGAATAATCAGCAAAGGCAGCAGCAGCTGAGAATAATCAGCAGCTGCAGCTGAGATAATCAGAGCATATGCAGCTGAGAATAATCAGCAAAGCAGCAGCAGCTGAGAATAATCAGCATATGCAGCTGAGAATAATCAGCAAAGGCAGCAGCAGCTGAGAATAATCAGCAGCATGCAGCTGAGAATAATCAGCAAAGCAGCAGCAGCTGAGAATAATCAAGCAGCAGCTGCAGCTGAGAATAATCAGCAAAGCAGCAGCAGCTGAGAATAATCAGCAAAAGCAGCAGCAGCTGAAAATAATCAGCAGCAGCTGAGAATAATCAGCAGCAGCTGCAGCTGAGAATAATCAGCAAAGCAGCAGCAGCTGAGAATAATCAGCAGCATATGCAGCTGAGAATAATCAGCAAAGCAGCAGCAGCTGAGAATAATCAGCAGCAGCTGCAGCTGAGATAATCAGCAGCATATGCAGCTGAGAATAATCAGCAAAAGCAGCAGCAGCTGAGAATAATCAGCAGCATATGCAGCTGAGAATAATCAGCAAAGCAGCAGCAGCTGAGAATAATCAGCAGCAGCTGCAGCTGAGAATAATCAGCAGCAATGCAGCTGAGAATAATCAGCAGCAGCTGCAGCTGAGATAATCAGCAGCATATGCAGCTGAGAATAATCAGCAGCAGCAGCAGCTGAGAATAATCAGCAGCAGATGCAGCTGAGAATAATCAGCAAAAGCAGCAGCAGCTGAGAATAATCAGCAGCATATGCAGCTGAGAATAATCAGCAAAAGCAGCAGCAGCTGAGAATAATCAGCAAAAGCAGCAGCAGCTGAGAATAATCAGCAGCAGCTGCAGCTGAGAATAATCAGCAAAAGCAGCAGCAGCTGAAAATAATAGCAGCAGCTGCAGCTGAGAATAATCAGCAGCAGATGCAGCTGAGAATAATCAGCAGCAGATGCAGCTGAGAATAATCAGCAAAAGCAGCAGCAGCTGAGAATAATCAGCAAAAGCAGCAGCAGCTGAGAATAATCAGCAGCGGCAGCAGCAGTTGAAATAATCAGCAGCAGATGCAGCTGAGAATAATCAGCAAAAGCAGCAGCAGCTGAGAATAATCAGCAGCAGATGCAGCTGAGAATAATCAGCAAAAGCAGCAGCAGCTGAGAATAATCAGCAGCATGCAGCTGAGAATAATCAGCAAAAGCAGCAGTAGCTGAGAATAATCAGCAAAAGCAGCAGAGAATAATCAGCAGCAGATGCAGCTGAGAATAATCAGCAAAGCAGCAGCAGCTGAGAATAATCAGCAGCAGCAGCAGCTGAGATAATCAGCAGCATGCAGCTGAGAATAATCAGCAAAAGCAGCAGCAGCTGAGAATAATCAGCAAAAGCAGCAGCAGCTGAGAATAATCAGCAGCAGTAGCAGCTGAGAATAATCAGCAGCAGATGCAGCTGAGATAATCAGCAAAAGCAGCAGCAGCTGAGAATAATCAGCAGCAGATGCAGCTGAGAATAATCAGCAAAAGCAGCAGCAGCTGAGAATAATCAGCAGCAGATGCAGCTGAGAATAATCAGCAAAAGCAGCAGCAGCTGAGAATAATCAGCAGCAGATGCAGCTGAGAATAATCAGCAAGCAGCTGCAGCTGAGATAATCAGCAGCAGATGCAGCTGAGAATAATCAGCAAAAGCAGCAGCAGCTGAGAATAATCAGCAAAAGCAGCAGCAGCTGAGAATAATCAGCAGCAGCAGCAGCTGAGAATAATCAGCAAAGCAGCAGCAGCTGAGAATAATCAGCAAAAGCAGCAGCAGCTGAGAATAATCAGCAACAGCTGCAGCTGAGAATAATCAGCAAAAGCAGCAGCAGCTGAGAATAATCAGCAGCAGCTGAGAATAATCAGCAGCAGCTGAGAATAATCAGCAGCAGCTGCAGCTGAGAATAATCAGCAGCAGCTGCAGCTGAGAATAATCAGCAGCAGATGCAGCTGAGAATAATCAGCAAAAGCAGCAGCATGAGAATAATCAGCAAAAGCAGCAGCAGCTGAGAATAATCAGCAAGGCAGCAGCAGCTGAGAATAATCAGCAGCAGCTGCAGCTGAGAATAATCAGCAAAAGCAGCAGCAGCTGAGAATAATCAGCAGCAGCTGCAGCTGAGAATAATCAGCAAAGGCAGCAGCAGCTGAGAATAATCAGCAGCATGCAGCTGAGAATAATCAGCAAAGGCAGCAGCAGCTGAGAATAATCAACAGCAGCTGCAGCTGAGAATAATCAGCAAAGGCAGCAGCAGCTGAGAATAATCAAAGCAGCAGGCAGCTGAAAATAATCAGCAGCAGCTGAGAATAATCAGCAGCAGCTGCAGCTGAGAATAATCAGCAAAGGCAGCAGCAGCTGAGAATAATCAGCAGCATATGCAGCTGAGAATAATCAGCAAAGGCAGCAGCAGCTGAGAATAATCAGCAGCAGCTGCAGCTGAGAATAATCAGAGCATATGCAGCTGAGAATAATCAGCAAAAGCAGCAGCAGCTGAGAATAATCAGCAGCATATGCAGCTGAGAATAATCAGCAAAGCAGCAGCAGCTGAGAATAATCAGCAGCAGCTGCAGCTGAGAATAATCAGCAGCAATGCAGCTGAGAATAATCAGCAGCAGCTGCAGCTGAGATAATCAGCAGCATATGCAGCTGAGAATAATCAGCAGGCAGCAGCAGCTGAGAATAATCAGCAGCAGATGCAGCTGAGAATAATCAGCAAAAGCAGCAGCAGCTGAGAATAATCAGCAGCATATGCAGCTGAGAATAATCAGCAAAAGCAGCAGCAGCTGAGAATAATCAGCAAAAGCAGCAGCAGCTGAGAATAATCAGCAGCAGCTGCAGCTGAGAATAATCAGCAAAAGCAGCAGCAGATGAGAATAATAGCAGCAGCTGCAGCTGAGATAATCAGCAGCAGATGCAGCTGAGAATAATCAGCAGCAGATGCAGCTGAGAATAATCAGCAAAAGCAGCAGCAGCTGAGAATAATCAGCAAAAGCAGCAGCAGCTGAGAATAATCAGCAGGCAGCAGCAGCTGAGAATAATCAGCAGCAGATGCAGCTGAGAATAATCAGCAAAAGCAGCAGCAGCTGAGAATAATCAGCAGCATATGCAGCTGAGAATAATCAGCAAAAGCAGCAGCAGCTGAGAATAATCAGCAGCATAGCAGCTGAGAATAATCAGCAAAGCAGCAGCAGCTGAGAATAATCAGCAAAAGCAGCAGAGAATAATCAGCAGCAGATGCAGCTGAGAATAATCAGCAAAGCAGCAGCAGCAGCTGAGAATAATCAGCAGCATGCAGCTGAGAATAATCAGCAAAAGCAGCAGCAGCTGAGAATAATCAGCAAAAGCAGCAGCAGCTGAGAATAATCAGCAGCGGCAGTAGCAGCTGAGAATAATCAGCAGCAGATGCAGCTGAGAATAATCAGCAAAAGCAGCAGCAGCTGAGAATAATCAGCAGCATGCAGCTGAGAATAATCAGCAAAAGCAGCAGCAGCTGAGAATAATCAGCAGCAGATGCAGCTGAGAATAATCAGCAAAGCAGCAGCAGCTGAGAATAATCAGCAGCAGATGCAGCTGAGAATAATCAGCAACAGCTGCAGCTGAGAATAATCAGCAGCAGATGCAGCTGAGAATAATCAGCAAAAGCAGCAGCAGCTGAGAATAATCAGCAAAAGCAGCAGCAGCTGAGAATAATCAGCAGGCAGCAGCAGCTGAGAATAATCAGCAAAGCAGCAGCAGCTGAGAATAATCAGCAAAAGCAGCAGCAGCTGAGAATAATCAGCAACAGCTGCAGCTGAGAATAATCAGCAAAAGCAGCAGCAGCTGAGAATAATCAGCAGCAGCTGAGAATAATCAGCAGCAGCTGAGAATAATCAGCAGCAGCTGCAGCTGAGAATAATCAGCAGCAGCTGCAGCTGAGAATAATCAGCAGCAGATGCAGCTGAGAATAATCAGCAAAAGCAGCAGCATGAGAATAATCAGCAAAAGCAGCAGCAGCTGAGAATAATCAGCAAGCAGCAGCAGTTGAGAATAATCAGCAGCAGCTGCAGCTGAGAATAATCAGCAAAAGCAGCAGCAGCTGAGAATAATCATCAGCAGCTGCAGCTGAGAATAATCAGCAAAGGCAGCAGCAGCTGAGAATAATCAGCAGCAGCTGCAGCTGAGATAATCAGCAGCAGCTGCAGCTGAGAATAATCAGCAAAGCAGCAGCAGCTGAGAATAATCAGCAGCAGTTGCAGCTGAGAATAATCAGCAAAGCAGCAGCAGCTGAGAATAATCAGCAAGCAGCTGAGAATAATCAGCAGCAGCTGCAGCTGAGAATAATCAGCAAAGCAGCAGCAGCTGAGAATAATCAGCAGCATATGCAGCTGAGAATAATCAGCAAAGGCAGCAGCAGCTGAGAATAATCAGCAGCATATGCAGCTGAGATAATCAGCAAAGGCAGCAGCAGCTGAGAATAATCAGCAGCAGCTGCAGCTGAGAATAATCAGCAAAGCAGCAGCAGCTGAGAATAATCAGCAGCATGCAGCTGAGAATAATCAGCAAAGGCAGCAGCAGCTGAGAATAATCAGCAGCAGCTGCAGCTGAGAATAATCAGCAAAGCAGCAGCAGCTGAGAATAATCAGCAGCAGCTGCAGCTGAGAATAATCAGAAAGGCAGCAGCAGCTGAGAATAATCAGCAGCATATGCAGCTGAGAATAATCAGCAAAGCAGCAGCAGCTGAGAATAATCAGCAGCAGCTGCAGCTGAGAATAATCAGAGCATATGCAGCTGAGAATAATCAGCAAAGCAGCAGCAGCTGAGAATAATCAGCAGCATATGCAGCTGAGAATAATCAGCAAAGCAGCAGCAGCTGAGAATAATCAGCAGCAGCTGAGAATAATCAGCAGCAGCTGCAGCTGAGAATAATCAGCAGCATATGCAGCTGAGAATAATCAGCAAAGCAGCAGCAGCTGAGAATAATCAGCAGCATATGCAGCTGAGAATAATCAGCAAAGGCAGCAGCAGCTGAGAATAATCAGCAGCAGCTGCAGCTGAGAATAATCAGCAAAGCAGCAGCAGCTGAGAATAATCAGCAGCAGCAGCAGCTGAGAATAATCAGCAGCAGCAGCTGAGAATAATCAGCAGCAGCTGCAGCTGAGAATAATCAGCAAAGGCAGCAGCAGCTGAGAATAATCAGCAGCATAGCAGCTGAGAATAATCAGCAAAGGCAGCAGCAGCTGAGAATAATCAGCAGCAGCTGCAGCTGAGAATAATCAGCAGCAATGCAGCTGAGAATAATCAGCAAAGCAGCAGCAGCTGAGAATAATCAGCAAAGCAGCAGCAGCTGAGAATAATCAGCAGCAGCTGCAGCTGAGAATAATCAGCAGCAGATGCAGCTGAGAATAATCAGCAGCAGCAGCAGCTGAGAATAATCAGCAGCATATGCAGCTGAGAATAATCAGCAAAGCAGCAGCAGCTGAGAATAATCAGCAGCAGCTGCAGCTGAGAATAATCAGCAGCAGATGCAGCTGAGAATAATCAGCAAAAGCAGCAGCAGCTGAGAATAATCAAGCAGCAGCTGAGCTGAGATAATCAGCAGCATATGCAGCTGAGAATAATCAGCAAAAGCAGCAGCAGCTGAGAATAATCAGCAGCAGCTGCAGCTGAGAATAATCAGCAAAGCAGCAGCAGCTGAGAATAATCAGCAATAGTGCAGCTGAGAATAATCAGCAGCAGCAGCAGCTGAGAATAATCAGCAAAAGCAGCAGCAGCTGAGAATAATCAGCAGCATGCAGCTGAGAATAATCAGCAAAAGCAGCAGAGCAGCTGAGAATAATCAGCAAAAGCAGCAGCAGCTGAGAATAATCAGCAGCATATGCAGCTGAGAATAATCAGCAGCAGATGCAGCTGAGAATAATCAGCAGCAGATGCAGCTGAGAATAATCAGCAAAAGCAGCAGCAGCTGAGAATAATCAGCAAAGGCAAGCTGAGAATAATCAGCAGCAGCAGCAGCTGAGAATAATCAGCAAAAGCAGCAGCAGCTGAGAATAATCAGCAGCAGATGCAGCTGAGAATAATCAGCAAAAGCAGCATGCAGCTGAGAATAATCAGCAAAAGCAGCAGCAGCTGAGAATAATCAGCAGCAATGCAGCTGAGAATAATCAGCAGCAATGCAGCTGAGAATAATCAGCAAAAGCAGCAGCAGCTGAGAATAATCAGCAGCAGATGCAGCTGAGAATAATCAGCAGCAGCAGCAGCTGAGAATAATCAGAAAAGCAGCAGCAGCTGAGAATAATCAGCAAAAGCAGCAGCAGCTGAGAATAATCAGCAGCAGCAGCAGCTGAGAATATCAGCAGCAGATGCAGCTGAGAATAATCAGCAAAGCAGCAGCAGCTGAGAATAATCAGCAGCATATGCAGCTGAGAATAATCAGCAAAGCAGCAGCAGCTGAGAATAATCAGCAAAAGCAGCAGCAGCTGAGAATAATCAGCAGCAGATGCAGCTGAGAATAATCAGAAAAGCAGCAGCAGCTGAGAATAATCAGCAAAGCAGCAGCAGCTGAGAATAATCAGCAAAGCAGCAGCAGCTGAGAATAATCAGCAAAGCAGCAGCAGCTGAGAATAATCAGCAGCAGATGCAGCTGAGAATAATCAGCAAAGCAGCAGCAGCTGAGAATAATCAGAAAGCAGCAGCAGCTGAGAATAATCAGCAAAAGCAGCAGCAGCTGAGAATAATCAGCAAAAGCAGCAGCAGCTGAGAATAATCAGCAGCAGCTGAGAATAATCAGCAGCAGCAGCAGCTGAGAATAATCAGCAGCAGCTGCAGCTGAGAATAATCAGAAGCAGCAGCAGCTGAGAATAATCAGAAAAGCAGCAGCAGCTGAGAATAATCAAAAGCAGCAGCAGCTGAGAATAATCAGCAGCAGCAGCAGCTGAGAATAATCAGCAAAGCAGCAGCAGCTGAGAATAATCAGCAAAAGCAGCAGCAGCTGAGAATAATCAGCAGCAGCTGCAGCTGAGAATAATCAGCAAAGCAGCAGCAGCTGAGAATAATCAGCAGCAGATGCAGCTGAGAATAATCAGAAAGCAGCAGCAGCTGAGAATAATCAGCAGCAGATGCAGCTGAGAATAATCAGAAAGCAGCAGCAGCTGAGAATAATCAGCAAAAGCAGCAGCAGCTGAGAATAATCAGCAGCAGCTGAGAATAATCAGCAAAAGCAGCAGCAGCTGAGAATAATCAGCAAAGCAGCAGCAGCTGAGAATAATCAGCAGCAGCTGAGAATAATCAGCAAAGCAGCAGCAGCTGAGAATAATCAGCAGCAGCTGAGAATAATCAGAAAAGCAGCAGCAGCTGAGAATAATCAGCAGCAGATGCAGCTGAGAATAATCAGCAGCAGCAGCAGCTGAGAATAATCAGCAGCAGATGCAGCTGAGAATAATCAGCAAAAGCAGCAGCAGCTGAGAATAATCAGCAGCAGCAGATGCAGCTGAGAATAATCAGCAAAGCAGCAGCAGCTGAGAATAATCAGCAGCAGCAGCAGCTGAGAATAATCAGCAAAAGCAGCAGCAGCTGAGAATAATCAGCAGCAGCAGCAGCTGAGAATAATCAGCAGCAGCTGCAGCTGAGAATAATCAGCAGCAGCAGCAGCTGAGAATAATCAGCAGCAGCAGCAGCTGAGAATAATCAGCAAAGCAGCAGCAGATGCAGCTGAGAATAATCAGCAGCAGCAGCAGCTGAGAATAATCAGAAGCAGCAGCAGCTGAGAATAATCAGCAAAGCAGCAGCAGCAGCTGAGAATAATCAGCAGCAGATGCAGCTGAGAATAATCAGCAAAAGCAGCAGCAGCTGAGAATAATCAGCAAAGCAGCAGCAGCTGAGAATAATCAGCAGCAGATGCAGCTGAGAATAATCAGCAAAAGCAGCAGCAGCTGAGAATAATCAGCAGCAGATGCAGCTGAGAATAATCAGCAAAGCAGCAGCAGCTGAGAATAATCAGCAGCAGATGCAGCTGAGAATAATCAGCAGCAGCAGCAGCTGAGAATAATCAGCAGCAGCAGCTGAGAATAATCAGCAAAAGCAGCAGCAGCTGAGAATAATCAGCAAGCAGCAGCAGCTGAGAATAATCAGCAGCAGCATGCAGCTGAGAATAATCAGCAAAAGCAGCAGATGCAGCTGAGAATAATCAGCAAAAGCAGCAGCAGCTGAGAATAATCAGCAGCAGCTGCAGCTGAGAATAATCAGCAGCAGCAGCAGCTGAGAATAATCAGCAGCAGCAGCAGCTGAGAATAATCAGCAAAGCAGCAGCATGCAGCTGAGAATAATCAGCAGCAGCAGCAGCTGAGAATAATCAGCAGCAGCAGCAGCTGAGAATAATCAGCAGCAGCAGCAGCTGAGAATATCATCAAAAGCAGCAGCAGAGCAGCTGAGAATAATCAGCAGCAGATGCAGCTGAGAATAATCAGCAAAAGCAGCAGCAGCTGAGAATAATCAGCAAAAGCAGCAGCAGCTGAGATAATCAGCAGCAGATGCAGCTGAGAATAATCAGCAAAAGCAGCAGCAGCTGAGAATAATCAGCAGCAGATGCAGCTGAGAATAATCAGCAAAAGCAGCAGCAGCTGAGAATAATCAGCAGCAGATGCAGCTGAGAATAATCAGAGCAGCAGCAGCTGAGAATAATCAGAAAAGCAGCAGCAGCTGAGAATAATCAGCAAAAGCAGCAGCAGCTGAGAATAATCAGCAGCAGCAGCAGCTGAGAATAATCAGCAGCAGATGCAGCTGAGATAATCAGCAAAAGCAGCAGCAGCTGAGAATAATCAGCAAAAGCAGCAGATGCAGCTGAGAATAATCAGCAAAAGCAGCAGCAGCTGAGAATAATCAGCAAAAGCAGCAGATGCAGCTGAGAATAATCAGCAAAAGCAGCAGCAGCTGAGAATAATCAGCAGGCAGCAGCAGCTGAGAATAATCAGCAGCAGATGCAGCTGAGAATAATCAGAAAGCAGCAGCAGCTGAGAATAATCAGCAGCATATGCAGCTGAGAATAATCAGCAAAGCAGCAGATGCAGCTGAGAATAATCAGCAGCAGCAGCAGCTGAGAATAATCAGAAACAGCAGCAGCTGAGAATAATCAGCAAAAGCAGCAGCAGCTGAGAATAATCAGCAGCAGCAGCAGCTGAGAATAATCAGCAGCAGATGCAGCTGAGAATAATCAGAAAGCAGCAGCAGCTGAGAATAATCAGCAGCATATGCAGCTGAGAATAATCAGCAAAAGCAGCAGATGCAGCTGAGAATAATCAGCAAAAGCAGCAGCAGCTGAGAATAATCAGCAGCAGATGCAGCTGAGAATAATCAGCAGCAGATGCAGCTGAGAATAATCAGTAGCAGCAGCAGCAGCTGAGAATAATCAGAAAAGCAGCAGCAGCTGAGAATAATCAGCAAAAGCAGCAGCAGCAGAGAATAATCAGCAGCGGCAGCAGCAGTTGAGAATAATCAGCAGCAGATGCAGCTGAGAATAATCAGCAAAAGCAGCAGCAGCTGAGAATAATCAGCAGCAGTAGCAGCTGAGAATAATCAGCAGCAGATGCAGCTGAGAATAATCAGCAAAAGCAGCAGCAGCTGAGAATAATCAGCAAAAGCAGCAGCAGCTGAGAATAATCAGCAGCAGATGCAGCTGAGAATAATCAGCAAAAGCAGCAGCAGCTGAGAATAATCAGCAGCAGATGCAGCTGAGAATAATCAGCAAAAGCAGCAGCAGCTGAGAATAATCAGCAGCAGATGCAGCTGAGAATAATCAGTAGCAGCAGCAGCTGAGAATAATCAGAAAACAGCAGCAGCTGAGAATAATCAGCAAAAGCAGCAGCAGCTGAGAATAATCAGCAGCAGCAGCAGCTGAGAATAATCAGCAGCAGATGCAGCTGAGATAATCAGCAAAGCAGCAGATGCAGCTGAGAATAATCAGCAGCAGCTGCAGCTGAGAATAATCAGCAGCAGCAGCAGCTGAGAATAATCAGCAGCAGCAGCAGCTGAGAATAATCAGCAAAGCAGCAGCATGCAGCTGAGAATAATCAGCAGCAGCAGCAGCTGAGAATAATCAGCAGCAGCAGCAGCTGAGAATAATCAGCAAGCAGCAGCAGCAGCAGCTGAGAATAATCAGCAAAAGCAGCAGCAGCTGAGAATAATCAGCAAAAGCAGCAGCAGCTGAGAATAATCAGCAGCAGATGCAGCTGAGAATAATCAGCAAAAGCAGCAGCAGCTGAGAATAATCAGCAGCAGATGCAGCTGAGAATAATCAGCAAAAGCAGCAGCAGCTGAGAATAATCAGCAGCAGATGCAGCTGAGAATAATCAGCAGCAGCAGCAGCTGAGAATAATCAGAAAAGCAGCAGCAGCTGAGAATAATCAGCAAAAGCAGCAGCAGCTGAGAATAATCAGCAGCAGCAGCAGTTGAGAATAATCAGCAGCAGATGCAGCTGAGAATAATCAGCAAAAGCAGCAGCAGCTGAGAATAATCAGCAGCATATGCAGCTGAGAATAATCAGCAAAAGCAGCAGATGCAGCTGAGAATAATCAGCAAAAGCAGCAGATGCAGCTGAGAATAATCAGCAGCAGCAGCAGCTGAGAATAATCAGAAAACAGCAGCAGCTGAGAATAATCAGCAAAAGCAGCAGCAGCTGAGAATAATCAGCAGCGGCAGCAGCAGTTGAGAATATCAGCAGCAGATGCAGCTGAGATAATCAGTGAAAGCAGCAGCAGCTGAGAATAATCAGCAGCATATGCAGCTGAGAATAATCAGCAAAAGCAGCAGATGCAGCTGAGAATAATCAGCAAAAGCAGCAGCAGCTGAGAATAATAGCAGCTGATGCAGCTGAGAATAATCAGCAGCAGATGCAGCTGAGAATAATCAGTAGCAGCAGCAGCAGCTGAGAATAATCAGAAAAGCAGCAGCAGCTGAGAATAATCAGCAGCGGCAGTAGCAGTTGAGAATAATCAGCAGCAGACGCAGCTGAGAATAATCAGCAAAAGCAGCAGCAGCTGAGAATAATCAGCAGCGGCAGTAGCAGCTGAGAATAATCAGCAGCAGATGCAGCTGAGAATAATCAGCAGCAGATGCAGCTGAGAATAATCAGCAAAAGCAGCAGCAGCTGAGAATAATCAGCAAAAGCAGCAGCAGCTGAGAATAATTAGCAGCAGATGCAGCTGAGAATAATCAGCAAAAGCAGCAGCAGCTGAGAATAATCAGCAGCAGATGCAGCTGAGAATAATCAGCAAAAGCAGCAGTAGCTGAGAATAATCAGCAGCAGATGCAGCTGAGAATAATCAGTAGCAGCAGCAGCTGAGAATAATCAGGAAAAGCAGCAGCAGCTGAGAATGATCAGCAAAAGCAGTAGCAGCAGAGAATAATCAGCAGCGGCAGCGGCAGTTGAAAATTATCAGCAGCAGATGCAGCTGAGAGTAATCAGCGAAAGCAGCAGCAGCTGAAAAATAATCAGCAGCATATGCAGCTGAGAATAATCAGCAAAAGCAGCAGATGCAGCTGAGAATGATCAGCAAAAGCAGCAGCAGCAGAGAATAATCATCAGCGGCAGCAGCAGTTGAAAATTATCAGCAGCAGATGCAGCTGAGAGTAATCAGTGAAAGTAGCAGCAGCTGAGAATAATCAGCAGCATATGCAGCTGAGAATAATCAGCAAAAGCAGCAGATGCAGCTGAGAATAATTAGCAAAAGCAGCAGATGCCGCTGAGAATAATCAGTAGCAGCAGCAGCTGAGAATAATCAGGAAAAACAGCAGCAGCTGAGAATAATCAGCAAAAGCAGCAGCAGCTGAAAATAATCAGCAGCGGCAGCAGCAGTTGAGAATTATCAGCAGCAGATGCAGCTGAGAGTAATCAGTGAAAGCAGCAGCAGCTGAGAATAATCAGCAGCATATGCAGCTGAGAATAATCAGCAAAAGCAGCAGATGCAGCTGAGAATAATCAGCAAAAGCAGCAGCAGCTGAGAATAATTAGCAGCTGATGCAGCTAAGAATAATCAGCAGCAGATGCAGCTGAGAATAATCAGTAGCAGCAGCAGCACAGAATAATCAGGAAAAGCAGCAGCAGCTGAGAATGATCAGCAAAAGCAGCAGCAGCAGAGAATAATCAGCAGCGGCAGTAGCAGTTGAGAATTATCAGCAGCAGATGCAGCTGAGAATAATCAGCAAAAGCAGCAGCAGCTGAAAATAATCAGCAGCGGCAGTAGCAGTTGAGAATTATCAGCAGCAGATGCAGCTGAGAGTAATCAGCGAAAGCAGCAGCAGCTGAGAATAATCAGCAGCAGATGCAGCTGAGAATAATCAGCAAAAGCAGCAGCGGCTGAGAATAATCAGCAAAAGCAGCAGCAGCTGAGAATAATCAGCAAAAGCAGCAGGAGCTTAGAATAATCAGCAGCAGATGCAGCTGAGAATAATTCAGCAAAAGCAGCAGCAGCTGAGAATAATCATCAGCAGATGCAGCTGTGAATAATCAGCAAAAGCAGCAGCTGCTGAGAATAATCAGCTAAAGCAGTAGCAGCTGAGAATAATCAGCAGCACATGCAGTTGAGAATAATTGATTGATTGATTGAAAGTTTTCTGGCATCCTGACATCTAAGGTTATTGACGCCGATAGCATTTACTATATATGAAAATTAAGACAGAATTCAATTAAAACCATAAAAGTTAAGAAGTCTTTACAATAGTTAAATAGTTTTCAGAAGACCTGCTTCTGAAATAAATCCAAAAATTCCACTCGCATAGTAGGACACATCATGTCCAAGAATCTTGGCAAGGATGAACCTGCCATCCTCACCTCGAGCCTCAAACAGATATCTATTTCTTAAGTTAGTAAAATTAGGGCATTCGGTCAACAAATGCCTCACTGTTAAAGGTACTAAACAGTCCTCGCAATACGGTTGGTGTTGGCCCTCAGCAGATACTCGTGTGTCAACCGTGTGTGACCAATACGGAGACGACAAAGAGTCGTCTCCCATTTTCGGGGTATCATGTTATACCTCCAAGGTGATATGATATTTGTTACTTCCCTCATTTTATTGCCATATAGACAATCCCAGTGCTTTTGCCATTGGTTACAAAGCAATTTCTTGATGGTAGGTAGGAAATCATTACAGGGAATGTGATACCTCCTTGGTAGTAACTCAGATGCCGCATTCTTCGCCAGTAAATCTGCCTTCTCGTTCCCAGACACACCTACATGTGCTGGAACCCAACAAAATCGCACTGTTATACCTCTCTGTCCAATAATAAAAAGCCATTATAAAATCTTTAAAACTAGAGGGTTACTAGAATTAAAAACTTCTAAAGCTTGAAGAACACTCCTTGCATCACTAAAAATTGTAAAATTACCCTCCTTTTCCAAAGCCATTTTCTCAATAGCGGTTAGTATGTCATACAGTTCGGCAGTAAATATGGAAGATGTTAGAGGAAGTGCACCTCTACAATTAAAATCATTACTATGTACTCCAAATCCAACGCCAGCATCAGATTTGGAGCCATCAGTATATATAAAAGTCGATCCCCTATGTTCTGCAACATGTTCCATAAAAAGAGACCTGGATTCTAAGTCAGTCATATTCTTCTTAACTCCAATAAAGCATTTACAGAAAGATACCTCAGGTAATTTCCATGGAGGCGTTGATGATACCTTGAATAGGAGCACCTTAATGCTAATTATATCCAGACTGTTTAATAATTGTTTCACCCGAAACCCAAAAGGTTGAGGAGATTTTGGGTGCAACTCAAAGTATGTTGAGTGCCTTACAAGGCTTGCAGTCTGAAAGGCTGAAGAATTAGGGAGTCTTTGTAATCTAAACCAATACCGAATAATAGAGGACATTCGGTAAAGATCTAGAGGCAACTCCCCAGCATCAACCAGGAGACTTGTGATAGGTGAGGTCCTAAACGCTCCTGTGGACAGTCTAATACTAGCATGATGTATAGAATCTAATATTTTTAACCGCCTTGGGGTGGCTGAGGAGTATATTTCGCATCCATAACTAATTTTGGATAAAATCAAGGACTTGTATAATTTTAAAATAGTACTGCGGTCTGCCCCCCATGATGTATGGGACAATACTTTTAAAAGATTCATAGCTTCAAGACATTTAGCTTTTAATGCTTTTAAGTGAGAAATCCATGTAAGCCTACAATCAAATATCAACCCTAAAAATTTAGCTTCACTTGCACATGGGATCCGTTGACCTTTGATGTATATATCCGGGTCTGGGTGTACTCCCCGGATACGACAGAAATGGACAATTGTAGTTTTACTTGTCGAGAACATAAATCCATTCATATCAGTCCACTGGATAATTTTATCGAAATGATATAGAGAGATCATCCACAAATAATGTTGCGAGAACATCCCGGGGAATGACTGAAGATATCCCATTAATTGCTAGTGCAAAAAGGGTTACACTCAGCACACTACCCTGAGGAACTACTTCCTGGCATTTACTTTCTGATAGAGCTTCCCCAACTCTCACTTGGAAAACTCTATGCGAAAGAAATGACTGAATAAATAATGGCAGCTCTCCTCTTAATCCAAACTCGTGGATTCTTTTAAGTATACCATATCTCCATGTGGTATCATATGCCTTTTCAAGATCAAAAAAGACTGTCACATGGTGCTGTTTAGAAGCAAAGGCTTCACAAATGGAGGACTCAAGTCGTATCAGCACATCAGTCGTTGAGTGCATTTTTCTGAATCCACATTGAATGGGTGATAAAATACCTTTCTTTTCAAGGTACCACATCAGTCTTACATTAACCATCTTCTCCATGATTTTGCACAAACACGATGTCAATGCAATTGGACTATAATTTACTGCTAAAAACTTGTCCTTACTGGGTTTTAAAAAGGATAAAATAATGGCTAGTTCCCAAACACTTGGATAACTATGATCATGCCATATTCTATTAAAAATGCTTAGAATAAATAACTTTGTATTAAAATGTACGTGTTTAATCATTGCATATGGAATTCCATCGGGTCCAGGGGCTGTATCGTTACACGTAGCAAGAGCAGAATCAAATTCTCCTTCAGTAAAAGGAGAATTGTATGACTCTTGCTTTCTTGTTGCGAAATTTAAAACTTTCTTTTCTTCAATGCTCCTATACTGGTGACCAGGAGCTGCTTCACACTTGCACGATACATTTGAAAAATGGTCAGCCAGGGCATTCCTAACTTCCGTTGCTCCAGCCATATACTGGCCATTTACCTTTAACACTGGTGGTGGGTTTGGGGTGAATTTGCCTGCTATCTTGTTGACTTTCCTCCACACAGATAAAGTTGGTGTTCTACTGTTAATGGAGGACACAAATGACATCCAAGACTGGCGCCTAGCTTCTTTCACGGCACGACGGAACTGTGCTCTACATTTCTTGTATATGACTAAATTCTCCCCAGTACGGCGCATGCGCAATCGAGTTAAAGACTTTCTTGTGGCTCTGTGCAGGGCAGTTAGTTCAGATGACCACCAGGGGACTGGTCGTCGTCTGAATATCCCTGTTGTTTTGGGAATGGAATTTACTCCTGCTGTGTGAAGAGTTCCATTGAGTAAGTCTATGGCATCATCAACACTTTCAAACTGTTCTGCATTTCCTTCAATTTCACTTAGCTCCCGAAATCTATCCCAGTCCGCCTTATCGAGATTCCTTCGAGGCGATCTCTGTAAAGGTGGACCATTGTTGGTGTTTATAATGATTGGTGCATGATCAATAGTATGCCAATCATCTAATGTTCTCCAATTAAAATCGAGAAGACAGTTAGAGCTTGCAACTGATAGGTCAATGCAGGACAAGGTGCCTGTCTGTACATGAAAATGTGTGGGCTCTCCTGTATTAAGGAGTCCGACAATCATTCTCCAAAATTGATGATATAATATTACCCCTTGCATTTGCCAAAACATCACCCCATAAAGGATGTCTACTATTAAGATCTCCTAGTAAGAGAAAGGGTTGTGGGAGTTGTTTAATCACTTCTACTATATCATCATATGAGATGTTATCATTTGGAGGCAAGTAAAGAGAACAGATTGTGTATTTTCTCCCTATATCAATCTGTACAACTACTGCCTGCAGAGGGGTACAGATACACAAAGATATTTGGGGAACATCTCGACGAACGTATATAAGACTTCCCCCATGGCTCCCTGCTCGTTGATCATATGGAGTCCTATAGCTAACATACTCTCGAAGACAAGGAGTATTAGCATCGAGCTTGCTTTCTTGTAGACATACTGTTATAGGGGAGTGCTCACGTATGAGGAGCTTAAGTTGTTCATATTTCGCTCTTAAACCCTGGCAATTCCATTGCAGAATGGAGGAAAAAACTATGGTTTATTTTTTGGAAGACACCTTAGATGAAGTCTTCCCATTGGCAATATTTGATCTAACAATATTTCCTGGAGGTATCTCTAGAGAGGATCTTGATATAGTGGGTTTTGTGTTTCTCTTTTTCTTTGTGTCCTTTTGATCTAATTGTTAAGGAGGATGGTGGACCTCAGCTTGAATTTCTGATTGGTTAAATTTACCTTCTAGTTGATCAGAAACATCAGCAGACAAGATATCATATTTATTTAAAGTCGTGACTTTAATTTTTCTTATGGTAGGAGGCGAGAGAGATGGAGGTCTCTCTCTTTTTCGATTAAAAGGTTGTGATCTGTCAGGTTTCTGCACCTTCTCCACTACAGGTTCACCAGGTAAATTGGTTTCAAGTGGAACCTCCATCAGATCAGGCAAGGACACGGCCTGTGAGAGGTTTGTACTATTGTTTAAAATCGGAGTAGTTGGCTTTTGAATAATTTTCAGATCTTTAAGTATCCGTTTTGATTTTTCTACAATTTCTGGATATAGATTTTCGATGGGAATTTCGACCTCTTTAACTACTCTCATTTGTTTCTTTATCTTAGAAGTAGAGATATAATTTTCGTCTGTGTGGTTTGGCAAGTTTTTCTTCAGAACCATTGAAAAAGGTTGCCCTGGTCTTATCTGCTTTTCAAGAGCTCTTTTACGAGCCTCTTTAAAAGTAACCCTTTCCATGGTCCTAATGGCCTGAATTTCTTTTTAGAAAATAAACTTGACACAGCTTTTAGATGTAGCTGGGTGTGATTTCCCACAATGTATGCAATTAGGGTTTTCTATGCATACTCCATGACTACTTTTTCCACAGTTGGCACAAACAGCTGGCTTATTGTTTAGTTTTTCCTTACATTTCTGGCTTAAATGGCCATACATTTGGCAATGATAACATCGCAATGGTGAAGGGATATATGGTTTTACCTTCAAAGATAGCCAACCAGCTTTTATAGCATTTGGTAATCGGCATTGATCAAATGTTATAATTAAAGTAGCAAGAGGAATAAGTTGTTCTCCAACTCTCTTTCTCATTCTGACTACTTTAACTACTCCTTGATTTTTCAGTTCATCATCAATTTCTTTTTCCTCTATATCCAACAATTCTGGAGTATATGTCACACCTCTACTCTGGTTGAAAGTAGGGTGCAAAACGCATTTTACGCTATGACCATTCAATGTTGTAAGTGTTTTTAACCTTTCACCTTGTAATGGGGACAGTGTCTCTATCAAGAGAATTCCATTTTCCTGGAGTAGAATTTTTGGCTGCCCTCCACATAAAGTAACTATTTCCCTATTATCTTTAAAAACATTTATACACTCATTTCTTCCGTTTCCAAATTCCAAGATAGATTTTTTTTTTCATAATTCACTACTTCATAGTGACCAGGGAATACTTCTACTTTTCTATATCTTTCTGTACTGTCATAATTTTTCACTCTCTCTCTCTCTTCTTCTCTAGTGTTTTATCATTCACATGACGTGAATAAGGTTCCAACGTTACAATGTTAGAACCCGAGTTGGAGCTGTATGTACCGAGGTCCATGTTTGTATTTTCCAGGTCGTCAACAGAGGGGTGGGTTTTTTGTTATGAGCAAGCCGGGTTATCCACCTCTTATCGGAGGATGTCAGTCCTCCTATCCCATGTGGCCCAACACGAGAAGAGGCTTCAGTGGGGACCAGTCCTCTATTAGAGAGGGGCTGCCTCTCTTAAGGTGGGCGTACACTGGTCAGTGGGGGTAGTTAGCCCCTCCCACCGTCAACTCAAATGCCTGGTGTCACCCATTACCCGCAAATTAAGGTGACTTAAAACCTGATCATTGGAGCCCGACTCTTAACAGACTTGGTCTGCACCCAATGGGGTCTGCCAGAGGGTGATGGCGTCTAAATTGGCACAGGTTAGGATGGAATGCCATCCATCCCACACTGTGCCAAATCCAAAGCAGCATCCAAAGTATAATCGAACATGCCAAAGTTGTTAACAATATCCAGCCCAAAAGGAAGAGATGGGAGAAAAAAAAAATAACCAAAAGTAAAAGAGAAAGTGCGGACTGATTTAGTTGGATCGACAGCTGGGCACCAAGGTCCAGTGGGAAGTAGTTCCCACTGTTCATTAGAGCCTAGCTGCTAATCCTTAAGCCCCCCATCCTCATCAAGGCTTCAGCATCTGGGGGGACATTTTTAAAGAAAATCTCATATATCTTCTATAATTTTATTCGAAGAGTGAAAAAATGCGATGACCACATATATACCCATAAAACGACTCAATGCTGCAGTCTAACACAAAATCTGACACCGTAAATTTTTAGACAATTTTTCTGACCCCATCCCTTATTAGATTCGGACCCCAAATATAGGGCCTTTTTTCAAGAAAATCTCATATATCTTCTATAATTTTAGTCGGAGAGCAAAAATATGCGATGACCACATATATACCCATAAAACGACTCTATGCTGCAGTCTAACACAAAATCTGACACCGTAAATTTTTGGACATTTTCTCTGACCCCGGCCCTTGCTAGATTTGGATCCCAAAAATAGGGCCTTTTTTCAAGAAAATCTCATATATCTTCTATAATTTTAGTCGGAGAGCGAAAATACGCGATGACCACATATATATCCATAAAACGACTACTGTATGCTGCAGACTAACAAAAAATCTGACACCGTAAATTTTTGGACATTTTCTCTGACCCCGGCCCTTACTAGATTCGGACCCCAAAAATAGGGTCTTTTTTTTAAGAAAATCTCATATATCTTCTATAATTTTGGTCGGAGAGCGAAAATATGCGATGACCACATATATACCCATAAAACGACTCTATGCTGCAGTCTAACACAAAATCTGACACCGTAAATTTTTGGACATTTTCTCTGACCCCGGCCCTTACTAGATTCGTACCCAAAAAATAGGGCCTTTTCTCAAGAAAATCTCATATATCTTCTATAATTTTAGTCGGAGAGCGAAAATACGCGATGACCACATATATATCCATAAAACGACTCTATGCTGCAGTCTAACACAAAATCTGACACCGTAAATTTTTGGACATTTTCTCTGACCCCGGCCCTTACTACATTCGGACCCCAAAAATAGAGCCTTTTTTTCAAGAAAATCTCATATATCTTCTATAATTTTAGTCGGAGAGCGAAAATATGGGATGAGCACATATATACCCATAAAACGACTCTATGCTGCAGTCTAACACAAAATCTGACACCGTAAATTTTTGGACATTTTCTCTGACCCCGGCCCTTACTAGATTCAGACCCCAAAAATAGAGCCTTTTTACAAGAAAATCTCATATATCTTCTATAATTTTAGTCGGAGAGTGAAAATATGCGATGACCACATATATACCCATAAAACGACTCTATGCTGCAGTCTAACACAAAATCTGACACCGTAAATTTTTGGACATTTTCTCTGACCCTGGCCCTTGCTAGATTTGGATCCCAAAAATAGGGCCTTTTTTCAAGAAAATCTCATATATCTTCTATAATTTTAGTCGGAGAGCAAAAATATGCGATGACCACATATATACCAATAAAACGACTCTTTGCTGCAGTCTAACACAAAATCTGACACCGTAAATTTTTGGACATTTTCTCTGACACCGGCCCTTGCTAGATTCGGACCCCAAAAATAGGGCCTTCTTCGAAGAAAATCTCATATATCTTCTATAATTTTAGTCAGAGAGCAAAAATATGCGATGACCACATATATACCCATAAAACGACTCTATGCTTCAGTCTAACACAAAATCTGACACTAAATTTTTGGACATTTTCTCTGACCCCGGCCATTACTAGATAAGGACCCCAAAAATAGGGCCTTTTTTCAAGAAAATCTTATATATCTTCTATAATTTTAGTCGGAGAGCGAAAATATTCGATGACCACATATATACCCATAAAACGACTCTATGCTTCAGTCTAACACAAAATCTGACACCGTAAATTTTTGGACATTTTCTCTGACCCCGGCCCTTACTAGATTCGGACCACAAAAATAGGGCCTTTTTTCAAGAAAATCTCATATATCTTCTATAATTTTAGTCGGAGAGCGAAAATATGCGATGACCACATATATACCCATAAAACGACTCTATGCTGCAGTCTAACACAAAATCTGACACCGTAAATTTTTGGACATTTTCTCTGACCCCGGCCATTACTAGATTCGTACCCAAAAAATAGGGCCTTTTTTCAAGAAAATCTCATATATCTTCTATAATTTTAGTCGGAGAGCGAAAATATGCGATGACCACATTTATATCCATAAAACGACTACTTTATGCTGCAGTCTAACACAAAATCTGACACCGTAAATTTTTGGACATTTTCTCTGACCCCGGCCCTTACTACATTCGGACCCCAAAAATAGAGCCTTTTTTCAAGAAAATCTCATATATCTTCTATAATTTTAGTCGGAGAGCGAAAATATGCGATGACCACATATATACCCATAAAACGACTACTTTATGCTGCAGTCTAACACAAAATATGACACCGTAAATTTTTGGACATTTTCTCTGACCCCGGCCCTTACTACATTCGGACCCCCAAAATAGGGCCTTTTTTCAAGAAAATCTCATATATCTTCTATAATTTTAGTCGGAGAGCAAAAATATGTGATGACCACATATATACCCATAAAACGACTCTATGCTGCAGTCTAACACAAAATCTGACACCGTAAATTTTTGGACATTTTTTCTGACCCCGGCCCTTGCTAGATTCGGACCCCAAATATAGGGCCTTTTTTCAAGAAAATCTCATATATCTTCTATAATTTTAGTCGGAGAGCGAAAATATGCGATGACCACATATATACCCATAAAACGACTCTATGCTGCAGTCTAACACAAAATCTGACACCGTAAATTTTTTGACATTTTCTCAGACCCCGGCCCTAACTAGATTCGGACCACTTGGGCATGTTACTCTACGTTTATAATGAATAGACATTACCTCAGCGGCGTCCAGAAATCGAATACAGCTTCTCCTCGGACAGATCGTCCTGCAAATAATTTTCAGGAAAACAACACAAAATACACTTATCTTTCTCCATTTATCTACGTGATGACACCAAAGTAACATGATCCATCTTAGGGTAAATCGACAAATCAAGCAATTTTTGTCAGATTTGGAAAAGGCGATAGTGTTATCAGAAACAAAATCGACTGTATGAATAAACTGATGAAGTGGCAGAACAAGTAACAAAATCAACCAGAAAGAGAAACAGTGGCACAGATGAATGTGACGGAAGGTGTCGGAAAAGTAGATTTTGAGAGAATTATTACTATTATTATTATTATTATTATTATTATTATTATTATTATTATTATTATTATCATTATCATTATTATTATTATTATTAGCTAAGCTACAACCCTGGTTGAAAAAGCAGGATACTATAAGCCCAAGGGACCCAACAGGAAAATATATCCCAGTGAGAAAAGAAAATAACGAAACAGCTAGATATTGTTTTGAGGTCCTGTAGAGAGTGGGGTTCCCCTGCTGTATGGATCCGGAAAAGCAGCCATCAAAGTAAGTAAAGTAAGTGTGCCTTAGTGCTCCCTCATGGAATGAGCTCAAGGGGCCCCAACAGGAAAAGAAATAGCCCAGTGAGGAAAGGAAATAGGGAAATGAATACATTAGAAGAGAAGTAATGATAAGTAATTAGTATTTGTAAATTTATGATTTTACGTTTATGAAATATTTGCACAAATAAATAGTCAAATGAGAATCCAAATACTTCACGACCTACATACCTAAGAATCCACCGCCTGCAGTTAGAAGTAGATCTGCCTCTTCCATTAAGTCATCCCCAAATGAGATACTTTGTTTTACCATAATATCCGCTTATTCCCCAAAAGAGGAAGAGGGCGAGGAAGCGTTCACGATAATTCCAGGCTCTCACGAATAAGAATGTAAACAAACAGATAAATAATAGATATTGTTTTGCATGATAAAGACATCCCATATTCCACTTTTTAAGACTTGCTGGTATTGGTTCTCTGTTGATTAATCTCAAACGATGTTGGATTTTATCAGACCAGAATGATCATTTGCATGTTTTCAAAGTTGAACATGAAACAAACAATCTTCAGTTTCGTACGTGCATATATGCAGTACATATCTACATACACATACAAACACACATACATATATCATTACTATCATCATCATCAATCGTGAGTAATCCACTGAAGGAAAAAGGCCTCAGACATCTCGTTCCACTTGCGTCTGTTTATGGTCTTTCCATGCCAGTCATACCCCCAATATATTGTCTTCGCTCTCTCCCTCTCTCTCTTTATATATATATATATATATATATATATATATATATATATATATATATATATATATATATATATATATATATATATATATATACATATATTGTATATATATGCATACATACATACACACATAAAAATATAACTTTCGCCTTCTCTGCAAAACTCCAAAGCGTCAGTAAAAATCAGTCACTTGCACAATGTTCCTCGCTATTCTATAAACCGTCTTACTTAATAAGCATGCAAATTTCCTGGCGAATTACTCTTATGTACTATCATGCCAGTAAACAAAGATCCAATCTCTCTGGCTGAACCATTTTTACAATGTTTCAATGACTATAGTCAATGTTTTTTAGTGAGGCAGATTTGCAACGACTCGCAGGGGTGCCCTTTTAGCTCGGAGAAGTTCCCTGATCGCTGATTGGTTGGACAAGATAATTCTAACCAATCAGAGAGAAGGAAATTTTTCTGAGCTAAAGGGGCACCCCTGCGAGTCGGTGCAAATCTGCCTAACTAATAAAAAATGACTATAGATATCCTTTTATTGTTTCGTATCCTTTGCGTTAGTTTGCATCACAGCCTTAGGATTTAAATCCAGCTATTTATTCAGACACTGCAATCACTTGTATTGCTTGCTGCAAATATACTGTATCTCTCAGCCTTTTATCCTCCCGAAACATTTGCATTTCCTGTGTTTTCATCCATTCCAAAAATAAGTGTTTACTTGTTTGTCTGTTTTCACTAGGCAATGATATTGAATCACTGGACCTTCAAAAGCTCAAACTTGCAACAAATGTTTTCATGTTGAACAGGCTGACATAAGTCCTTTTATAGTTTAATATATGAAATATCTGTTTTAATGTTGTTAATGTTTTTAGAATATTTTATTTTGATAGCTCTTTACCTCTTATATCGTGTATTTATTTCCTTATTTCCTTTCCTCACTGGGGTATATTTCCTTGTTGGAGCTCTTGGGCTCATAGCATCTTGCTTTTCCAACTAGGGTTCTAGCTTAGCTAATAATAATAATAATAATAATAATAATAATAATAATAATAATAATAATAATAATAATAATTGGAGTGCGCAACTGGACGTTCTTACTCAGCTTGCTTGCTTGCTTTAAGGGCTGTTTTTCTAGCCGTATACCGCAGGGGAATCCTACTCTCTACGGGACCTCCGCAGTCATTTCATCATGTTCGTTTTAAAGGTTTAAAGGCCGATCATGGATAGCAGAGGCAAGGGACAGTGACATTGCCTTATCGAGCAGGACAATGTCCTAGAGACTGACCATATTACATATGATCAGCGCCCAAGTTCATCTCCACCCAAGCTAGGACCAAGAAAGGCCAGGCAATGGATGCGGATGACCCAGCGGATTGACCTATAGGCTTCCCCAAACCCCCATCCTTATCTTACAAGGATGGTGAAGTTGCAGCGACCAAAGAAACTAACGAGTCTGAGTGGGACTCGAACCCCAGTCTGGCAATCACCAAGCAAGGACCTTACCACCAGGCCACCACAACATCAAACATTTCTCACAGCAGGAAAAACAGAGAATGAGTCCAAGAGACAGACTTGACTGTGTCATGAAAGACGGCAGGTTATAGGGAGTTGAAAACAAAAACAGGAAGACAATTCTATCACGATTGTTGCAGACTTATAAGATGTTATATAGTTCGCTTGAGTTATGAGATTATCTTTATGGGGTAGAATTTTTTTTTTTTTTTTCTGAAACTCGTTTTGTTTGTACACGAAAAGTACAATTATCGTTGAACCTGAGCTATTGCTGGGAAAAGAAAAAGTTTATTTTTTATTGTAAAAAAATTCTTCAATAAAAGTGATAAATGAAAGAATAACGGCATCACTACACTGTTAAAAAACCGTGATTTTAATCTGAAATTCTTCGTGAAAACATACTGTTCTCAGCCGTATTTCAGTAAAACACAGGTGACCGTAATTTTACCTGACTTTGTTATTACATTTTACGGGTTAGTGACTGTAATATCACTCCTATAGTCAATATATCCGTTTATGAAACGGATGTAATCCGGAAATAAATTTTGCCTGGGATTTACCGCTTATTACGGCAAATTTTTAAGAGTTTACTTGGAATTCGTTCGACCTGAGAGGAAAGTAGCCACTGAACAATTACAGTACAGTAGTTAACCCCTTGAACGAAGAAGAATTGTTACTTATTCATAAGGAATATCTAATTAACTAAATTAACTAGCACTAAATAAAACTATTTTTTTTCCCAATAGGATCATAATTTCATAAATGACAAATGACACGCGTTATCTCAATTTTCTCGGCCAAAAATTCACTTATGTTTAAAAGTCAGTCTTTCTGGAATCCATGATTTCTCCCATTTTTCTTTTAACGTCTGACTCTGAAGCCTCTCATAAAGTTGACTTATTGCTCTGCTCTCTCTCTCTCTCTCTCCTCCTCTCTCTCTCTCTCTCTCTCTCTCTCTCTCTCTCTCTCTCTCTCTCACACCATTGCTTTTCCTTTCGCATAATTGTTCTCTCTATCTCTCTCTCTCATTTTCACTCTCTCTTGCAATGGCTTCTCCATTCTCATGAGATTGTTCTCTCTCTCTCTATCCCTCTCTCTCTCTCTTGCAATTGCTTTTCCACTCTCTCTCTCTCTCTCTCTCTCTCTCTCTCTCTCTCTCTCTCTCTCTCTCTCTCTCCATTGCAATTGCTTTTCCTTTCTCATGCGATTATTCTCTCTCTCTCTCTCTCTCTCTCTCTCTCTCTCTCTCTCTCTGGTTCTGGTTCTGGTCTCTCTCTCTCTCAATCTCTCTCTCTCTCTCTCTCTCTCTCTCTCTCTCTCTCTCTCTCTCTCTCTCTCTCTCTCTCAATTGCTTTTCCTTTCTCATGAGGTCGTTCTCTCTCTCTCTCTCTCTCTCTCTCTCTCTCTCTCTCTTGCAATTGCTTTTCCTTTCTCATGAGATTGTTCTCTCTCTCTCTCTCTCTCTCTCTCTCTCTCTCTCTCTCTCTCTCTCTCTCTCTTGCAATTGCTTTTCCTTTCTCATGAGATTGTTCTCTCTCTCTCTCTCTCTCTCTCTCTCTCTCTCTCTCTCTCTCTCTTGCAATTGCTTTTCCTTTCTTATGAGATTATTTTCTCTCTCTCTCTCTCTCTCTCTCTCTCTCTCTCTCTCTCTCTCTCTCTCTCTCTCTCTCTGTAAAGTTGAAGCATTTCGCTTAAGGAGACACACGACGAAAAGAATCTCTCTCTTCTTCTCCCCCGTACGCCAAGAGGAAATGACACCAAGGCTTAAGGCTACTGCTGCGGTAAATGTGTTTTCTTGTCGGCAAACTTTACGGAACGAACTTCCTCCGTTCCTCCTTTATATTTTCAAAGTTTTCCTATTTCAGGGGATTTTTTTTTCTTAGCTTCACTTTTTGAGGCTCTTATGTATTTCGTCAGTTTATCTAACGGTTGCGAGAAAGCGCGTTTTAACGGAGGTATCGTAGGATGTCAATTTGCACTGGAAAACTGGAAAACTGGAAGACTTGCAGAGATTCATCCAGCTCTTCTTCTGTCGTTTATAAACTATAATTTGCTACATTGATCTACTTTTCCCTTGGGGTCTTAAATATGAAAATTTGGAAGACTTGCTGAGATTCATTCAGCTCTTCTTCTGCCTTTTATAAACTGTAAGTGGCTACATTGTTCTTTACTTTTCCCTTGGGGTGTTAAATCTCAAAATCTGGAAGACTGGCTGAGATTCATTCAGCTCTTCTTCTGTCTTTTATAAACTGTAATTCGCTACATTGATCTACTTTTCCCTTGGGGTGTTAAATCTGAAAATCCGGAAGACTTGCTGAGATTCATTCAGCTCTTTTTCTGCCTTTTATAAACTGTAAGTGGCTACATTGTTCTTTACTTTTCCCTTGGGGTGTTAAATCTCAAAATCTGGAAGACTGGCTGAGATTCATTCAGCTCTTCTTCTGTCTTTTATAAACTGTAATTCGCTACATTGATCTACTTTTCCCTTGGGGTGTTAAATCTGAAAATCTGGAAGACTGGCTGAGATTCATTCAGCTCTTCTTCTGTCTTTTATAAACTGTAATTCGCTACATTGATCTACTTTTCCCTTGGGGTGTTAAATCTCAAAATCTGGAAGACTGGCTGAGATTCATTCAGCTCTTCTTCTGTCTTTTATAAACTGTAAGTGGCTACATTGTTCTTTACTTTTCCCTTGGGGTGTTAAATCTCAAAATCTGGAAGACTGGCTGAGATTCATTCAGCTCTTCTTCTGTCTTTTATAAACTGTAAGTGGCTACATTGTTCTTTACTTTTCCCTTGGGGTGTTAAATCTCAAAATCTGGAAGACTGGCTGAGATTCATTCAGCTCTTCTTCTGTCTTTTATAAACTGTAAGTGGCTACATTGTTCTTTACTTTTCCCTTGGGGTGTTAAATCTCAAAATCTGGAAGACTGGCTGAGATTCATTCAGCTCTTCTTCTGTCTTTTATAAACTGTAAGTGGCTACATTGTTCTTTACTTTTCCCTTGGGGTGTTAAATCTCAAAATCTGGAAGACTGGCTGAGATTCATTCAGCTCTTCTTCTGTCTTTTATAAACTATAATTCGCTACATTGATCTACTTTTCCCTTGGGGTGTTAAATCTGAAAATCTGGAAGACTGGCTGAGATTCATTCAGCTCTTCTTCTGTCTTTTATAAACTATAATTTGCTACATTGTTCTTTACTTTTCCCTTGGGGTGTTAAATCTGAAAATCCGGAAGACTTGCTGAGATTCATCCAGCTCTTCTTCTGTCTTTTATAAACTATAATTCGCTACATTGATCTACTTTTCCCTTGGGGTGTTAAATCTGAAAATCTGGAAGACTGGTTGAGATTCATTCAGCTCTTCTTCTGTCTTTTATAAACTATAATTTGCTACATTGTTCTTTACTTTTCCCTTGGGGTGTTAAATCTGAAAATCCGGAAGACTGGCTGAGATTCATTCAGCTCTTCTTCTGTCTTTTATAAACTATAATTTGCTACATTGTTCTTTACTTTTCCCTTGGGGTGTTGAATCTCAAAATCATGCGATGACCTATGTGGTAACGTCCTTGCCTGGTGATAGCCAGACTGAGGTTCGAGTCCTTTTTTTAAACTCGTCAGCTTCTTTAGTGTCTGCAACCTTAAATCCTTGTGAAATAAGGATGGGAAGTTTTGGGGGAGCCTATAGGTCTATCTGCTGAGTCATCAGCAGCCATTACCTGGTCCTCCCTGGTTTTAGCTTGGGTGGAGAAGGGGCTTGGGCATTGTTCTGCTAGCTAGGGCAATGTCACTGTCCCTCCCCTCTGCCACTCATGATCATCCTTTAAAAACTTTAAACTTTAATTGTATCCAGTCATGTTTTTTTATCTTTCATTTTTCAATATTGCAATTTTGAGGAATAATTTAAAAACTGGATAAAACTAAACCTTGTGGAACATACTTTGTTGAATACAGTAGAGATTTATCTATAAATGAAAATGCATTAGTTTTCATTGTTTATGTATTAAGTGGAAAATTATACTCTGGAATCCTAATTTCAATTATTATTATTATTATTATTATTATTATTATTATTATTATTATTATTATTATTATTATTATTATCATAATAATCTAGGAGATATTTATTCAAATGTTTTCACTTTTCTTAGAATATTTTACTTTCCTTTATTTTCCTTTCCTCACTGGGCTATTTTCCTTGTTGGAGCCACTGGGCTTATAGCATCCTGCTTTTCCAACTAAGGTTGTAGCTTAGCAAGTAATGATAATAATAATAATAATAATAATAATAATAATAATCTACAACCTAGTTGGGAAACCAAGATGTTTTTGATATCACAAAAAGGGGCTTTCCTATAAGAAGGCTTTACGCGTTAGGTAATGCCAAGTAATTCCTCTCTGTACTCTCCTTCAAGGATTTGTGGAATTTGGTTTAATTTTGGGGGCGATGTACATAGTTCAGGCTGGAATTTGGAAAAGATTAGGACTGGAAGGATGGAACCGTGTTCACCAGCCCGATAAATAGAAGTAAGAGGAGAATGTCTGGCTAGAATAGTTTCAATTTTTGCGGACTGATTCCTGTGTTTATACTAAGGAATAAGGTCTGTATTTAACATATAATTTGTTTATACTAAAGGATAAACCCTGTATTTAAGATGTATTGTGTTTATACTAAAGGATAAACCCTGTATTTAAGATATATTTTGTTTATACTAAAGTGTAAACCCTGTATTTAAGATATATTGTGTTTATACTAAAGGATAAACCCTGTATTTAAGATATATTGTGTTTATACTAAAGGATAAACCCTGTATTTAAGATATATTGTGTTTATACTAAAGGATAAACCCTGTATTTAAGATATATTTTGTTTATACTAAAGTGTAAACCCTGTATTTAACATACATTTTGCTCATACTAAAGAATTAGCCTTGTATTTAACATATATTTTGTTTATATTGAAGAGTAAGCCATTATTTAACATATATTTTGTTGTTACTCTTCTCAAAATATTTTATTTTTATTGTTTATTCTTCTTTTGTAGTTTATTTATTTCCTTTTTTTCCTTTTCTCACTGGGCTATTTTTCCCTGTTGGAGCCCTTGGGCTTATAATGTCTTGCTTTTCTAACTAGGGTTATATCTTAGCTGGTAATAATAACAATAATAATAATAATAATAATAATAATATTAATAATAATAATATAGGAACAATGAAACATTTTTATTTGTTTAGCTATAAGTACATGGTACATCAAATTACATTAATTTTTCCAAATGTAAAAGAAAAAAAAAAAAAAAAAACGTGGCAGAAGTTTGTCAAGAAAAGGAAACTTTAAGAAAATGTCTGATTGAATCACTTTCAATATTACTTGGCTAACATCTGATATATGTGGGTTACATATATTCAACTAGTCCTTTAACCAGTCACTTAACTAGTCTTTAACCAGTCATAATAAAGGCATACCACTAAATAAATCAAAAGGTGTTATACATCCAATCAGGACTACAGAGTCTAGATCCTTAACTATTGCGCATGTGTCCTCTAACAAGTGCGCAGGATGCCATTGTCACACCTGTAACCAGTCCAAAGGATGCCATACCTCTAATCTAAACAGCAGGAAGGATGGCGTATATCTAACGAGTCCGAAGGATGGCATACCTCTAACCAGTTCTTAGGATGGCATACATCTAACCAGTGCACAGGATGCCATATATCTAACCAGTGTGCAGGGTGCCATACTTCTAACCAGTATCTAGGATGGCATACTTCTAACCAGTGCTTAGGAGGGAATGCCTTGCCTCTAAACAGTGTGCATAATGCCATAAGTCTAATCAGTGCATAGGATGCCATAACTCAAGCCAGTGTGTAGGATGTCATAGCTCTAACGAATGCGCAGGATGCTAAAGTTCCAACCATTCTGAAGGATGCCATACCTCTAACCAGTCCACAGAATGCCACACCTCTAACCAGTTCGAATGATGCCTTACGTATAACCATTCTAAAAGACGCCTTAAGTCTAACCATTTCGAATGATGTCTTAAGTTTAACCAGTCCAAAAGACGCCTTAAGTCTAACCAGTTCAAATGAGGCCATGTCTCTAACCAGTCCGAAGGATGCCATACCTCTAACCAGTCCTAAGGATGCTGTGCCTTTAACCAATTCAAAGGAAGCCCTATCTCTAACCGGTTCAAAGTATGCCATAAATCTAAGCAGTCCACAGGATACCATATTTCTAACCAGATCGACTGATGCCTTAAGTATAACCAGTC
>NC_090742.1:4318955-4321455 GCF_036898095.1 Palaemon carinicauda
GGTAATGATCGACATTGACTTAGCTCGAGTTCTAGAAAGCTTTTCCTTGTTGGTTTTCCGGAAAGGAGTTTAATATTTTGTAAGCTTCGTATTGTACTTGTTTGATTTTCTTTTTAATGAGGGTTTTGTGGTGTGATGATGGCTCTGTGTATGTCTATTTGTATTTATATTTAAATACATATTCATGCTGTGTGTATAGGTTTACAAATATACATACACACACACACACACACACACATATATATATATATATATATATATATATATATATATATATATATATGCGGTATATATGTGTATATACATTTTCCTATATATAGCATTTATACTTTTATAGATTCACATATGTATGCATATACATATATTCACGCGTACCAGGTGAAAATGAGAGTGGTGAGAGACTGGTAGATATGTGTGTTGAACAAGAGATGGTAATAAGTGCTAGCTTTTTTAAAAAGAAAGATAAAAATAAGTATACATGGGTAAGAGTGGCAAATGGAAGAGTAGTAGAAAGGGCATTAATGGATTATGTGTTGATAACAAAAAGAATGTTTGGAAGATTGAAAGACGTGCACGTGTTTAGGGGTATGGCTAACGGTATGTCTGATCATTTTTTGGTGGAAGGAAAATTGGTTGTAGCAAAAGAGTGGGGGAATAGAGTAGGTGGATGTAAAAGGGAGCTAGTGAGGGTTGAAGAGCTAATAAAACCGGGGGTAAAAAGTAAATATCAGGAAAGGTTGAAAATGGCATATGACGAGGTGAGAGTAAGAGAAACTGGTAATTTAGAGGAGGAGTGGAAGTTAGCAAAAGAAAATTTTGTTGGGATTGCAAGTGATGTATGTGGCAAGAAGGTTGTTGGAGGCAGCATAAGGAAGGGCAGTGAATGGTGGAATGAAGGAGTGAAGGTAAAAGTGGAAGAGAAAAAGAGGGCTTTTGAAGAATGGCTGCAGAGTAATAGTATAGAGAAGTATGAAAAATATAGAGAGAAAAAGGTGGAAGTAAAGCGCAAGGTACGTGAGGAAAAGAGGGCAGCTGACCTGAGGTGGGGTCAGGGACTGGGTCAGTCATATGAAGAGAATAAGAAGAAGTTTTGGAAAGAAGTGAAGAGAGTAAGGAAGGCCGGCGCAAGAATTGAAGAGACAGTGAAAGATGGAAATGGAAGGTTGTTAAAAGGAGAGGAGGTAAGGAAAAGGTGGGCGGAATATTTTGAAAGTTTGCTGAATGTTGAGGATGATAGGGAGGCAGATATAATTGCGGTTCCAGGTGTTGAGGTGCCAGTGATGGGAGATGAGAATGAGAGAGAGATTACAATAGAGGAAGTGAGGAGAGCACTAGATGAAACGAGAGTAGGAAAAGCATCGGGTATGGATGGTGTGAAAGCTGAGATGTTGAAGGAAGGGGGTGTGACTGTACTTGAATGGTTGGTGAGATTGTTTAATGTGTGTTTTGTGTTGTCAATGGTACCAGTAGATTGGGTCTGTGCATGTATTGTACCACTATATAAGGGTAAGGGAGATGTGCATGAGTGTTGTAATTCAAGAGGTATTAGTTTGTTGAGTGTAGTTGGAAAAGTGTATGGTAGAATACTGATTAATAGGATTAAGGATAAAACAGAGAATGCAATCTTGGAAGTACAGGGTGGTTTTAGAAGAGGTAGGGGTTGTATGAATCAGATTTTTACAGTTAGGCAGATATGCGAGAAATATTTAGCAAAAGGTAAGGAGGTGTATGTTGCGTTTATGGATCTGGAGAAAGCATATGATAGAGTTGATAGGGAAGCAATGTGGAATGTGATGAGGTTATATGGAGTTGGTGGAAGGTTGTTGCTAGCAGTGAAAAGTTTCTACACAGGTAGTAAAGCATGTGTTAGAATAGGAAATGAGGTGAGCGATTGGTTTCCGGTGAGAGTGGGGCTGAGACAGGGATGTGTGATGTCGCCGTGGTTGTTTAACTTGTATGTTGATGGAGTGGTGAGAGAGGTGAATGCTAGAGTGCTTGGACGAGGATTAAAACTGGTAGGCGAGAATGATCATGAATGGGAGGTAAATCAGTTGTTGTTTGCGGATGATACTGTACTGGTAGCAGACACAGAAGAGAAGCTTGACCGACTAGTGACAGAATTTGGAAGGGTGTGTGAGAGAAGGAAGTTGAGAGTTAATGTGGGTAAGAGTAAGGTTATGAGATGTACGAGAAGGGAAGGTGGTGCAAGGTTGAATGTCATGTTGAATGGAGAGTTACTTGAGGAGGTGGATCAGTTTAAGTACTTGGGGTCTGTTGTTGCAGCAAATGGTGGAGTGGAAGCAGATGTACGTCAGAGAGTGAATGAAGGTTGCAAAGTGTTGGGGGCAGTTAAGGGAGTAGTAAAAAATAGAGGATTGGGCATGAATGTAAAGAGAGTTCTATATGAGAAAGTGATTGTACCAACTGTGATGTATGGATCGGAGTTGTGGGGAATGAAAGTGATGGAGAGACAGAAATTGAATGTGTTTGAGATGAAGTG
>NC_090742.1:4326455-4331455 GCF_036898095.1 Palaemon carinicauda
TCCCCAAAAACGCCCCATCCTTAGCTCACAAGAATGGCGAGGTTGCAGCCACCAAAGGAACTAACGAGCTTGAGCGGGATTCGAACCCCAGTCTAGCAATCACACCAGGCAAGGACGCTACCTTCAAGCCATTTGAGATGGTATAAACCACTTATACTTAATTTTTTTTAATGAGGCGCATTTGCACCGACTCGCAGCGGTGCTCTTTTAGCTCGGAAAAGTTTCCTGCTGTCTGATTGGTTAGAATTATCTTGTCCAACCAATCAGCGATCAGGAAACTTTTCCGCGCGAAAAGGGCACCCCTGCGAGTCGGTGCAAATCTGTCTCACTAAAAAGGATTGACTATAGTATATTTGCTACTGTGAATGAGAAAATTTCATGTGATTTCATTCCATGAATAAATGTAAAATTACTATGAAATGAACATATGTAGGAATTAGTTTTCTAAAATAGTGGGGAAAATTGTTTTAATGAGTTTAATGCATCCGGTCTTATCATCATTAATTCATGCCAAACGATATAAAATAATTGAGCTTCCATGTTTTAAGTCACCTGGCTCGGTCAGATCGGCCTGTTGGCTGTAACTCTCCAGGAATTAGTGTCTGGGAAGCTCTTTTCTAACTAGAAAAAAAAGCAATTTGGTACATTTTCGTTCTTGCACATCGATGAGCGCTTCATTACTGAACATCAAAAGGCAGACATGTTTCCGGTCACAGAAACAAGAGAAAGTTCCTACGATCTTCGAAGATGAGCACAAAGGGACGGAGGAAAGGCAGAGAAATGCCAGAAGTTATGAGAGGAGGCAGAACAAACAACACGTCCTCACAATAAACGGGAAACTGGCCAATAAAAATGAGCCGCTCTTGTCAGTGTTGGTCATATTAAAAGACCAGAATAGTTATTGAAGGAAAATTACGGCCCTTTTACTGGCTTTCGTCTCTTCCTCGCTAAATGATTTGCCAGATTTTGACTTAACTATGATTAATTTTCCTTTACTTCTACGGATAATTTTCTCTTAACGTTGTCTTAGTTTTACTCATATTCATTATCTGTCCTACATTTCTTCTTTCTCTATTCAAACTAATCTTTTGCAATTCCTCCCATGATTCACTAAACAGAACTATGTTATGATTTGCCAGATTGTGACTTCATTATAATAAATTTTCTTTCACTTCACATAATTTTCTCTTAACATTTTCTTAGTTTTACTCATATTCATTTTCTGTCCTACATTTCTTCTTTCCCTATTCAAACCGTCTACTATCTTTTGCAATTCGTCCCATGATTCATTAAAGAGAACTATGTCATGATTTGCCAGATTGTGACTTAATTATGATTAATTATCTTTCACTTCTATGGATAATTTTCCCTTAACATTGTCTTAGTTTTACTCATATTCATTTTCTGTCCTACATTTCTTCTTTCTCTATGATCCATTTTCGATCTTTTAATGCCGTTGATTCTAAAAATCTTTCCTTCTCCATCATGAGGGTCAAAACTACACAGTATTCTAGAAGTTTTATTCCAGCTGTGACCAGATTGTGGAATGATCTTCCTAATTAGATTATGTTCTACTCCCTGTTTGTGTTTATGTGTTTGTTTGTGTTTATGTGTTTGTTTGTGAACAGCTTCCTGACCACAATTTTGATCGTAGAGTAATGAAACTTATGTAAAAAGCTGGAAATTACTCAATATTGGAAGGTCAAGGTCAAAGGTTAAGGTCACGGTAGAGAGAAAGATCGAGGAATAAGCTGCCACAGCGGAAGTTTGTACTCTACTCAGGGCCCCTGGAAATTATTCAATTTTGAAAGGTCAAGGTCAAAGGTCAAGGTTACGATAGTTGTCTTTGTTTTGCTAAGCTGAAAATTCCTTGTTGACCAGGAAGTTCTTTTTGTTAGAAGCCTTGAGATTATTATTATTATCTAAAGGTTTAAATGTCACTCATGAATGGCAGAGGAAAGGGACAGTGACATTACCCTATCAAGCAGGACAATGCCCTAGAGACTGACCACATATACATATGATCAGCACCCAAGCCTCCTCTCCACCCAAGTTAGGACCAAGGAGGGCCAGACAATGGCTGCTTATGACCCAGCAGGTAGATCTGTAGGCTCCCCCATAATCCTTAGCTCACAAGGATGATGAGGTTGCAGCGACCAACGGAACTGGTGAGTTTGAGCAGTACTCGTACCCGAGTCTTGCGATCACCAGTCAGGTACCCTACCACATAAACCACCACAACCCTATTATTATTATTATTATTATTATTATTATTATTATTATTATTATTATTATTATCTTAACTACAACACTAATATGAAAATCAGGATGCTACAAGCCCAAGGGCTTCAACAGGGAAAGATAAGCCAGTGAGGAAATGAAATAAATAAACTACATGAGAAGTAATGGCTCCAACCGGGAAAAATAGCTCATGGAGGAAAGAAAAGAAGGAAATAAACAAACTATACGAGAAATAATGAATAATGAACATGAAATGTATTATGGTCAATAACAACATTAAAGTAGATCTTTCATATATAAATTGTGAAGAGAGATTTATGTCAACCTGTTCTACATAAAAACATTTTCTGCAAGTTTGAACTTCTGGAGTTCCACTGATTCAACTGCCTGATTAGGAAGATCATTCCACAATCTGGCCATAGCTCGAATATGAAATTAAAATAATACTTCCTTCTCATCTGTTAAAGGATTGAATCCTTATTACCTCCGCCAACGAAGTTGGGAGGAGGTTATGCTTTCACCCCTGTTTGTCTGTTCCTCCGTTTGTCTGTTTCTTTGTTTGTGAACAATTTCCTGATCACAACTTTACTCACTATGTAGTGAAACTTCCAGGGATTAATTTCTATGTTAAGACGTGGGAGTGATTCAATTCTGAAAGTCCTAGGTGAAAGGTCAAGATCAAGGTCGAGCTAAAGATCGATCGAATTTACCAGAACCTTAACCTCTGCACCATGGTCTTCCACTGTCTTGGGTTAGAGTTCTCTTGCTTCAGGGTACACTCGGGCACACTATTCTATCTAATTTCTCTTCCTCTTGTTTTGTTAAAGTTTATGTAGGTTATATAACAGATATTCATTTCATTATTGTTACTCTTCTTGAAATATATTATCTTTCTTTTTTCCTTTTCGCACTGGGCTATTTTCCCTGTTGGAGCCCCTGGGCTTATAGCATCCTGCTTTTTCAACTAGGGCTGTAGCTTAGCAAATAATAATAATAATAATAATAATAATAATAATAATAACCTCAACACCAAGTTCGCACTTGGTTGTCACACAGACTTCAAATACGCCTACGGTCTAAATTGATTCTTTGAAAAGCAACCTGGTTTCGAGTAATAGGTTGCCGTGGCGGAGGTCTGCACTCGCAGAGTGCTTTACTAGTCTTACCACTGAAATAAGAGCGAAGAGGAGGAGCAAAGGGAAAGAAGATGTTAAGGAAATCTTCGAGAAAATGAGATCAGAGGGAAAAGTGACAGGTAAAGGCTAAAAGTTACGGAGGAGAGATACACCAAATGATTCGTCTCACAATAAACGGGAAACTGACCTATAAAAAACTAGCCATTCTTGTCGGCGAAAGTTATATCACGGCCCACAAAAGTTATTGACGAAAATTATGACCCTTTCACTTGTTTTCTCTCGAATGTCTGGGCTACGTTATGGTCTTTATCCTCGAGGAAAATGATGACTTACCTTTTTGTTTTGTAAACTAGAATAGTTTTCGTTTATGGGGTTAAATTCACTATGTTTTTATGTGTTAACAGAAGAACAGTTCTTGAAGAACGTTATGTTCTTTTTCCTCGAGGAAAATTATTACTTAAATTTTTGTTTTGTAAACTAGAATAGTTTTCGTTTATGGGGTTAAATTCACTATGTTTTTATGTGTTAACGGAAGAACAGTTCTTGAAGAACGTTATGTTCTTTTTCCTCGAGGAAAATGATGACTTACCTTTTTGTTTTGTAAACTAGAATAGTTTTCGTTTATGGGGTTAAATTCACTATGTTTTTATGTGTTAACAGAAGAACAGTTCTTGAAGAACGTTATGTTCTTTTTCCTCGAGGAAAATGATTACTTACCTTTTTGTTTTGTAAACTAGAATAGTTTTCGTTTATGGGGTTAAATTCACTATGTTTTTATGTGTTAACAGAAGAACAGTTCTTGAAGAACGTTATGTTCTTTTTCCTCGAGGAAAATGATTACTTACCTTTTTGTTTTGTAAACTAGAATAGTTTTCGTTTATGGGGTTAAATTCACTATGTTTTTATGTGTTAACAGAAGAACAGTTCTTGAAGAACGTTATGTTCTTTATCCTCGAGGAAAATGATTACTTACCTTTTTGTTTTGTAAACTAGAATAGTTTTCGTTTATGGGGTTAAATTCACTATGTTTTTATGTGTTAACAGTAGAACAGTTCTTGAAGAACGTTATGTTCTTTATCCTCGAGGAAAATGATTACTTACCTTTTTGTTTTGTAAACTAGAATAGTTTTCGTTTATGGGGTTAAATTCACTATGTTTTTATGTGTTAACAGTAGAACAGTTCTTGAAGAACGTTATGTTCTTTATCCTCGAGGAAAATGATTACTTACCTTTTTGTTTTGTAAACTAGAATAGTTTTCGTTTATGGGGTTAAATTCACTATGTTTTTATGTGTTAACAGTAGAACAGTTCTTGAAGAACGTTATGTTCTTTATCCTCGAGGAAAATGATTACTTACCTTTTTGTTTTGTAAACTAGAATAGTTTTCGTTTATGGGGTTAAATTCACTATGTTTTTATGTGTTAACAGTAGAACAGTTCTTGAAGAACGTTATGTTCTTTATCCTCGAGGAAAATGATTACTTACCTTTTTGTTTTGTAAACTAGAATAGTTTTCGTTTATGGGGTTAAATTCACTATGTTTTTATGTGTTAACAGTAGAACAGTTCTTGAAGAACGTTATGTTCTTTATCCTCGAGGAAAATGATTACTTACCTTTTTGTTT
>NC_090742.1:4336455-4338955 GCF_036898095.1 Palaemon carinicauda
ACAAACAACTATTTTCAACTCTTTACCTCTTTATTTCCCTTAGATTATCATCAATACTTCTTCCTTTGCCGGTGATATCCATCATAAATCTTCTCTTTCCACCAAACTTAGTAGATGTTATCTCGTCGATAAAAACGAATGGGCTGAAAATCACTGCCGTACCCAAAAATGCCGATCAGTGTTGCCAAGTATGGGAATTTATCCCTATATTTGGGAATTTTGGGTGTCTGATGGGGATATTCCGTACAAATATCTATGATGATGAAGAAACAAAGATGAGTAAACCTTTCTATTGTTGCAATTAATTTGTTTGCATTTATATGAAGTATAGTGATTGATTTCTATATTAGTAAAGCCTACAGGATCAGGAGAAAATATAATTGATATATTAGGGATTTTTGGGTTGTTTTGGGGATTTTTTTATCATGAGTTGTGGGGATTTTAAGGCTAACCTATCTGGCAACACTGCTGCCGATAGCCATTTCATTGCCAGCTGTCAGACGTACGAGAATCATAATCCTAGGTACTTTCGTCTTGTAAACGAAAGGAAAGAAGGAATGATGGCTGGTTTTTTAACTATCTTCGAAAATGAGACTGAAATAATAAGATTCCAGCCAGAAGAGTCCTGAAAACTGAAGTAAAGAAAGAACTTTGGGTGAATATTTGAACAATCTTCGACAATGAGACTGAAATTAAGAGATTCCACCCAGAAGCGTCCTGAAAACTGAAGCAAAGGAATAACTTCATGTGCACAAAAAGCTTTATTATCATAGTAGAATGAATAAGCATGGTTTGAAATTGTTTAATTCTATATGAAAAAGAATCCTATTTCCAGATGATCAAGCACAAACCCACATACACACACATACGTACACATAATCGTCATCATCAGCCGGTACTAGTCCATTGAAGGACAAAGGCCTCAGACATGTCCTTCCACTTGCGCCTGTCTATGGTCTTTCTATCCCAGTATATATATATATATATATATATATATATATATATATATATATATATATATATATATATATATATATATATCAAAACCTCTAATTAGTTTAACCATGTTCCACAAAGCTTATTTATATAATACAATGCCATATTACAATTATCATATTCGTTTCAGAATAACACAAGCTTTAATTTCCGTTAAAAATCAACATTAAACTTTATCCAATTGAAATTTTGAGGATGAAATGAATATAGAGTAATTAATGTTTTATTTGCCATCAACGCGTTCATAAAACGGGTTTAGTATCCTTTATACCAAGCCACCCTCCTAGAATGACATATTACCTGGGAGAGAGAGAGAGAGAGAGAGAGAGAGAGAGAGAGAGAGAGAGAGAGAGAGAGAGAGAGAGAGAGAGATTGAGAGAGAGAGAGAGAGAGAGAGAGAGAGATGAAAGTGGCTTTCCTCAATAAAGCAAAACCGTTGGTAGTTATTTTCAAATACAAGCAAGAATTTATCGTAGAAATAGAATGGGACTAAATCACGATGGGAGATAATTTGAGGTCATGCTGTCTTCTTCCTGTATATTCATAGGTCTACGCAAAGGTAGGTATGAATAATTCGATTTAGATTATAAGGAAATACCTATAGGTAAAAATGTACATATAGGCCTATATATCAGATGTCTCTGTGAAACTGTGTCTGAGGATATCTCAGTATACTCAAGTCTCATTACAGAATTGCTTCATTATAGTAGTCCCACGCTATTGTATTTTGTTAGTAAAACCATGCCTCAGTATTGACGTATCTCATTATAGTGATGTCTCATTAGAATGTGTCTCAGTAAAGAAATTACTTCAGTAGAACAGCTTCTAACTGACAAATGTTTATGTATATTAGTGCCTCAGTGCAAACGTGTCTCAATATAGCCGTGTCTCAGTGAATTCACGTCTCTGTCCGTTAGGGTCTTGATATAAAGTTGCTTCATGATAAAAGCACTTCAGTATATTCGTGTCTCAGACTCTCAATATAGACAAGTTTCATTACGATTAATTTATTGTTCTAGTATTTGGTGTCTCAGTATGGTTACATCTGTTATTTTTCAATTTTAGTTTTCTTGCCCCCTTTTCTATCAGTTTTCTTAAACACAACGTTTATCCTAGTCTCTTTTAATTTGCCCTTTAAAACATACAAACTTTTTAAAAACTTGAAATCGCAGTTTCCACGGTATCAACTTTAGACTTTGTTTTGATTGACTTAACCTTCAACAAACGTATTGAAGTAGATATAATAATAATAATAATAATAATAATAATAATAATAATAATCTGCTGGATAGTATATTTAGATTTTTATCAGTGAACTAAATTAATTCAAAGTTTCCACGGTGCCAACTTTAGACTTTATTTTGATTGACTTAACCTCCAGCAAATGTATTTAAGTAGATAATAATAATAATAATAATAATAATAATAATAATAATAATAATAATAATAATAATCTGCTAGAAAGTATATTTAGGTTTTTATTTTAGAACTAAACCGGATGTGT
>NC_090742.1:4343955-4358955 GCF_036898095.1 Palaemon carinicauda
AAAAAAAAAACATTACATTCATGGCCCTTTTCCTAGTAGTTTAATTTTTTCTGGGTAGCTTCTGGCTACTATATCCTCCATTTGTTCGTATATCCTATGATCGTTTGAATTTTCTCTCAACGTTCCCTCTTTATCTTAGTTCCCCCCCCCCAATAAAAAGAAAAAGAAAAACATTATATTCATGGCCATTTTCCTCGTAGTTGAATTTTTCTGGGCAACTTCTGGCTACGATATCTTACTTTTCTTCATATCTCCTATGATGGTTTGAATTTTCTCCCAACGTTCCCTCTTCATCTTAGTTTCCCTGCCCTCCACCCCCCCCCCAAAAAAAGAAAAAAAAGTTTTTTGGATGATCGCAGGCGTCCGACAGCTGGTAAAGAATTGGCCATCTATGGGCCGATAAGGAAATCGTAGGCAATGCCTTCTGAGCACGAAAGTGATTTTCACCCCCTTTGCCTATTTGGTGAATATGGCTTCTACCTACTTGGCTGGAAAGGGAAGATTTAGTATGGATTTTAAGTGAATGTGGACAGGTAGTGTTTGGCTGTGGGTCTGAGGGAAAGAAAACAGATAATTTAGGTAGTTTTAACATTTTTTTTTTCTGTTCTGATAACTCCTTTCTTGTTCTGTTTTAGGGAATGGGAACATGAATTAACTTATACGTGTTGTTTACTTAGATTGCAAAGTGGGGAGTTTTCACTTATTAATCTCAAATATGATATGTATCTTTCGGTTCAGTTGGTCAAAATAGGATGTCATCTACTATCATGTTATTTTAGCCTCAGTAATTATAATTGACTAAGCACTATGGCTTGTTGATATCCATAACTGAAATTTTTATTTCAGTACCATCAGTCTTTTTTTTTTTTTTTTTTTTCAATTTCAATATCTTGTGGAGACTTATCTACTAATGCTAAGAACATTTTAAATGTCTTCACCAAGGATTATGTAAATCAGTTTTATATATTAACGAGATGATAATAGGGTCATTACATACAGTTGGACACAGGAATTCGTAGCAAACCTGGCTCTGAGGAAGTACACCCTGTCACACCCTCACTGCACAGGGAGTTTTGAGTTTAGTTCCGCCTAACACCTCTGCCATCTCTTTACGCTATCTGTTTGGTTACTTGCCGCGTAATAAGGGTGCGAGAGGTTACACATCCTCAGAGCGAGATGTGCCAGTAATTCTTGTGTCCAACTGTACATAGTAGCCTACTCTCATATAAGTTGATAAGGGAAAGGTGGAACTATAGATTTTCTGGTCATTCCGTCTTATTTAGGAACAAAATCAAATCTGTTGGCAGCTGTTTCCAGAAATTTAAATGCAATTTTGACTCGTATTCCACCTGTCAGCTGATACCTATTGTGCATGAATTCAAATAGCCGTTATCTAAATTCACGTAGATTTTTAAATTCTGGAAAATATATATATATATTTTTTATTTGATAAACCAGAAACTGAAGCATTTGGGCTTATGATTTACTTAACTATAAAACATTAAATATTTTAATGAAAACCCAACAAGATATTTTCTGTAGTTCCTTTGGGGATGAAGCAGCGCTGGGGTAGGCTTTGAGGTGAGAGCCAGTATGCTATTTCTGTTACCCTTCAACAGTTCCATGTAGTGGGGATGGCTGTTAAGTCATCGAGTGGTCCCTTTGCTATTTGCTCTTGCAGATTAGCCAAGTTTGTGTTTATACCCTTGCCCAGTTTTACACTTGGTAAGGGTAGAAGATAATCTTTAGATATGGTAACCAGCTCTTTTAGAACACAACAAAATCAAACCCTTTAACTCCAGGCTTTGGTAGTGCAATAGCCTCTGTAGCATGGTCTTCCGCTATCCTGGGTTAGAGTTCTCTTGCTTGAGGGTACACTCAGGCATACTATTCTGTCTGTTTCCTTTTCACCTTTATTAGGTGCTATTGGCCCTGTTGGAGCCCTTGGGCTTTTATCATCCTGTACTATTCTGTCTGTTTCCTTTTCTCTTTTCCTCATTGGGTTATTTTCCCTGTTGGAGCCCTTGGGCTTATAGCATCCTGCTTTATCAACTAGGGTTGTAGCTTAGCTAGTAATATTGATAATAATAATAATAGGAATAGTAATTTTGCTGTGAAAACACTTCTATCATCATTCTTATCAATCAACACCAAATGTTATTATCGGTTACAATGGACCAATTTAACAAAGTAAATTGCGGGAAATATCTGACTTGCTCAAACATCTATGAAACACGATTTATGTAAGTGTAATTTTATTATGGTAATGCTGACTCATAATTCAAGTTTCAGTGTCTCTTTGGTTATTAAATTTCATTCTATCATATTTTATAATACCTTAGTCATCTGGTGAAGTGAGTTTCATGATATTAATTTTGTATAACAATACCTTCATCAACCATAATTGTATTATTGATTTTTCAGCCAACGAAATTGCAGAAAAAGGTTTGAGTGTCTAAAGACGGCAACAATGTAAACGCCTAATATAATAGTTTAACAGGTTATCTGCGTTCGTTTTTGTAAGGGATTAATAGCAAAGGCGGATCTTAATGAATGTTTTGAGAGAGAGAGAGAGAGAGAGAGAGAGAGAGAGAGAGAGAGAGAGAGAGAGAGAGAGAGAGAGAGAGAGAGCATATCTTCTGTTATAATAGACCCGGAGGCATTCTTTCTTCAGTCAACATATCAACATTTACGTCTTCCTTTTGAGAGAGAGAGAGAGAGAGAGAGAGAGAGAGAGAGAGAGAGAGAGAGAGAGAGAGAGAGAGAGAGAGAGAGAGAATATCTTCTGGTTTAATAGACCTGGAGGTATTTTTTCTTCAGTCACCATATCTACATTTACGTCTTCCTTTTGGAGAGAGAGAGAGAGAGAGAGAGAGAGAGAGAGAGAGAGAGAGAGAGAGAGAGAGAGAGAGAGAGGTAATATTTGCTTTATTAGAATTGGTGACATTTTTCTCACCTAACATATCTACGTTTATGCCTTTCCTTTTGAGAGAGAGAGAGAGAGAGAGAGAGAGAGAGAGAGAGAGAGAGAGAGAGAGAGAGAGAGAGAGAGAATCCATATGTATTTAATTCAAACCATAACAACAACAGTAGAGAGTTGTAACGACTAGATGTAAAATAGACGAGTATAATTACAATGTTCTTTTTATGTTCTTCTTCAAACGCTCTTTGAAAACCAGCTATTGATAATTAAGAAATTAATTAAAATTTTTCTTAATGTTGAATCATATTCATTAAAACAGGGGAAGTATTGTTATTGGTTTATGTAAGATGTTGTCTTCTGCTGATGCAAGCAAACTTCCTCTTCTTCTTCTTTGTCTGCATCTCTTCCCACTCCTATGTGGGATCGATGTTTCTGGCCAGCTTTCTCCATCTACCTCTGTCCCACACTCCATCACCGGTTAATCCCTTTGATCGAAAGTCATCCTTGATACAGTCCATCCACCTTTGCTTTGGTCTCCCTCTCCTTCTCGTTCCCTGTACCTCTATTTCCACCACTCTCCTCCCAATATACTGTTCATCTCTTCTCATGACATGACCATACCACTTCAGTCTACTTTCTTGGTCTTCACTGGCCATATTGGTTTTGGCTAATTTTTCATGGCCGGATGCCTTTCCTGCCGCGAACCCTCCCCATTTACCCGGGCTTGGGACCGGCACCAAGTTGAGGCTGGCTTGCCCCCATCAGTGGCTGGGTTGATGCAAGCAAACTATAGCTTACACAAACAAAACATCTGGGGTTAACGAAGTTGACCTCTTCAGAGCTATTCTGCGAAATGGGGTAGAGGACTTTTAAGATGATATCTGGTGAGGAATATGTGGGGGAAAAAGCAAGTCATGTTTTCTTACTTAAGTTCAGTGGCATTGATAAGTATTTATTATTATTATTATTATTATTATTATTATTATTATTATTGTTATTGTTATTATTATTACTAATTTTTATTATTATTATTATTATTATTATTAGCCAAGCTACAACCATAGTTGGAAAAACACGATGCTATAAGCCCAAGGGCTTCAACAGGGAATAATAGCCCAGTAAGGAGAGGTAACAAAGAAATAAATTAAACGATTTAAGAAGTAATGAAAAATTAAAATAAAAGATTTAAAAAAAAAAACACTAACATCATTAATACAGAAAACTCATAAATAGACTATAAAAAGAATGATGTCATCCTGTTTAACATTAAAACATTTGCTGCAAGTTTGAACTTTTGAAGTTTTTTTTTTTTTTTTTTTTTTTTAATCCATTGGGGTGACCTTGTGGTAACGTCCCTAACTGGTGATCGCCAGACTGGGGTTCGAATCTCGCTCAAACTCGTTTGTTCCTTTGTCTGCGATCTTACCATCATTGTGAGCTAAGGATGGGGGTTTGGGGGAGTCAATAGGTTATCTGTTGAGTCCTCAGCAGTCATTGCCTGGTCTTTCTTGGTCCTAGCTTGGGTGGAGAGAGTGACTGGGTGCTGATCATATGCATATATGGTCAATTTCTTGGGCATTGTCCTGCTTGATAGGGCCATGTCACTGCCCCTTGCCTCAGCCACTCATTAGCGCCCATTAAACCTTTAAACCTTAAACCCTTAATGTGCTGAAGAGTTTGATACTTCAACTCCTGTGAGTAGCTTCTTGGCTTCAGTTTCTTACCTTTAGTTTCATTTTCAGAGTTTATTCGAATACTTTCCCAACGTTTTTCTTTCTCTACTTTCGTTTACAGGACGAAATTTCCTGGCATTATTTGCACGTACGCGTGGTGCTGTTAATGAAGTGGCTAGCGATGTGATAACAAGGAAATCGTAGTCAAGGACGTCTTTTGAACACGAAAAGGATTTTCACACCATATTTGTCAAGATGATATCTACTATCCCTTGCTGGAAGGAGATTCATGACGGATGTTAAGTGGCGTAGATAAGGGAGGTTGGGGGTGGGTGGTTTTTTTTTTTTTTTTTTTTTTTTTTTTTTTTTTTTTTAAATCACCCCCCCCCTCACCTCCAAGAGAGGAAGACCTCCAAAGCAGGTTCAGAAAAGTATTTAAAGACTTTAAAGGTTTGAAGGCCACTAATGAATGGCGGAGACAAGGGACAGTGACATTGCCATATCAAGCAGGACAATGCCCTAGAGACTGACCATATTTACATATGATCAGCGCCCAAGCCCCTTCTCCCCCCAAGCTAGGACCAAGGAGTGCCAGGCAATGGCTGCTGATAACTCAGCAGATAGACCTATATGCTCCCCTAAACCCCCCTTCCTTGGCTCACAAGGATTGTGAGATTGCAGTGACCAAAGAAACTAACGAGTTTGAGCGAGACTTGAACCCCAGTCTGGCGTTCACCAGTCAGGGACGTTACCACATCGGCTACCGTTAACTAAAGTCCACGGACAGCGCTTCCCTCTTTTCATATGCTGACTGTAGATGGCGAAAAATGCAAATCCGGATCATCTGAAAAATTTATTGGGATCGTCCATGACCTAAAATCTATCTGCCGTGAAAATTTCGTCAAAATCCACCGTGTAGTTTTTACGTAATCCCGTCCGCAGTCAGACATACAGAAATAAATAGATAAACCGACTGGATTTTATTATTTCTTTGGCGAAGGTAATAACAACATATCAACAAATATCCGTATGGATTCGATATCAGTTACCTGACGTCAGTATGTTTCACTTTTGCAAAATAACCGACTGGTGGTAGGTTTCGTGATACACAAATAGCTGAAAAATATCAACTAGGATCTTTTTTAAATGAATTTCCAAATTCTAAGAAGAGGCCGTGATTCGCGCTTTTCCATAAATGTTTTTTTTTTTATCTTGAACCCGTTGAAATTTCTTGCCTGGAACATGATTGGATAGATGTTAGCAATCCTCTGGTAATAGTAAGATATTTTTTTTAAAGAAAAATATAAATCATTGATATAGATTGCTTAGAATTCATTAAGGTTTTAATCTATATGCATTTGTGCATTTATATCTATTGTCTAGACTAGCATTTCCTAAACTGGGGAAATCTCCCTATGGGGGGAAATTTGAAGCTATTAGGAGGGAAATAATTACGCTGCCTACTAGCAATAAATAAATCTCAGATAGATCTTCTCATGTGAGAGAGAGAGAGAGAGAGAGAGAGAGAGAGAGAGAGAGAGAGAGAGAGAGAGAGAGAGAGAGAGAGAGTATAATTAGGTCATTACAGAAAATAGGTTTACGGAAGTGTATAATATATCTTAATTTCCTCCTAAGACAATAACAAATAGGCCATTTCTATTACCATTATCCTTATTGTTGTTATAATTATTATTATTATTGTTATTATTATTATTACTATTATTATTATTTTCATATACTTAGTATACGCTTAATATAACAGAACTCGAACTAATGAAACTAGTGGTTTAGGGTTGTGGTGGCCGATTTGCAAACGTCCCTGACTGGTGAACGCCAGACGGGAGTTCGAGTCCCGCTCAGACTTGTAAGTTCCTTGGGTCGCTACAACCTCACCATCTTTGTGAGCTAAGGATGGGGGGTGGGGGGGGGGGGGGTGAGCCTATGGGTCTATCTGCTGAGTCATCACTAGCCATTGCCTGGTTCTCTTTGGTCCTAGCTTGGGTGGGGAGGTGTCTTGGTCGCTGATCATAATATGGTCAGTCTCTAGGATTCTATGGGATTGTCCTTGATAGGGCAATGTCACCGTCCCTTGCCTCTGCCATTCATGAGCGGCCTTTAGAGTTTTAAATGAGTTACCCCAAACAGCCAAAATCCAAACCAAACTCGTGAGGTCGTCATGGCAACGGATACATATTTTTTCTTTTTTTTTTTGGCGGAAACTAATTATGAAAGAAGTCTTACGGTGTAGGAACGTGTATTTCCCCCCCCCCCCCTCTGCTATTGTTTTTCCAGCTATTTTCAGGCCGGTTCCGACAAGGGCATTAAGCTGGTTATCCCATTTGGCTTCTGTAAAAAAGAAAAGATAGAAATATCTTGATATGGAAACTGGGTCACCCAGCTCCGTAAACTTTGGCGATTTGAGGAACTCTGCCTACTTTGTCAAACTCGTCGTATTTTCTTGCCTTAAGCCACTCCGGAGGACGCTAGGCACGATAACCTTTCATATTTACTTATTCTTTTCTTACTCTTTTTTTCTTCTTTTCTTCTTCGGTGGCACTGAGTGAGAGGGGAAGGACGTAAGAGGGTTTCGTTGGGGACACAATTCTTGCTGAATTTTTTTTTTTAACGTTTTAAGCGCCTTAGTAGATGTTGCGTCGATATTTTCTTCTTCAGGAAATAAGGCGTAAAAGTAGGATTTTCGCAATATTTAAAAGTACTTTTTTCAAGGTGTTCATAATTCGAACTACTAAAATAGATTATTTATTTGGTATCACAGAAAAAATGAGGAGAAAAAAATAAGTAAAATTATTTTGCAATATTAAAAAGGACTGATTTTTTTGTGTTCATAATTCGAATTAAATTATTTTTTTTATTAGACTGACTGTTATGACAGAACAAAAAAAAAAAAAAAATGAAAAAATAATGAAAACATTTTTGTATCATCAAAAAGGACATATTTTTAGTAGTTATAATTTAATGTACTAAAGCATATTATTTATATGTTCCTCCAGTAGACTAAATTATGACAAAAGAAAAAAAAATAAGATTAAATCCCAAAACCTTCAGGTATCCATCTAGCAAAGAAAATAAATATTCCAGTAGAAGAACGCAATAAGCAGGTTCCCTAATTACTGCGTCAAAGATTTCCGGAACTTCAACGGGCCTAATGGAAAAAAGAGAGCCATAATACGACGTCGGAGAAGAAAGCCAGCAAGAAGGTACCCGGCAATGTCCCTGGAAAGGGGGAAAAAAGTGCTAAGAGGAACCTTTAAAGGAAGATCGTGACTGAATTTCCAAAACCCGGTTTGACGCGCGAAGCAAATTTTTTTTTTTTTTTTTTATTGAATACGAATAAACAGGCGAGATGAGGAATATTAAGCTCTCAAGGGTTGTGGTAGTCTGTTGGAAACATCCCGGCCTGGTGTTCTCCCGGACTTGGGTTCGAGTCCCTCTCAAGCTCGATAGTTTCTTGTAGTGTCTGCAACCTCAACATCCCTGTGAGCTAGGGATGCTGGGTTTGGGTGTGTCTTGGATCTACTTGTTGAATCGTAAGCAGCCATTGCCTGGTCCTCCCTGGTCCTAGTATGGGTGGAAATGGGTCTTGAGCGTTGATCATATGATATATTCCTAGGGCATTGTGTTCGAGTCCCGCTCAAGCTCCATAGTTTCTTGTAGTGTCTTCAACCTCACCACCTTTGTGAGCTTAGAATGGGGTGTTTGATGGAGCTTGTAGGTCTACTTGGGTACTCATCAACAGCCATTACCTGGCCCTCCCTGGTCCTAGCTTGGATGGAGAGGGGACCTGGGCACTAACAATATTGTGTATATGGTTAGTCTCAAGGGCATTGTTCTACTAGAGCAGCTAGAGCATTGTTATTGTCCCTTGCCTCTGCCATTCATGAGTGACCTTTAAACCATTAAGGGATCTATCTGGGAGGCGCGATGTTCATCGGGACAATAAAGTAATAAGTATATTTGCATCTTGAGGGTTTACGAAATAGACGTAACTACGTTCTGTTATGCTTTAAGACATGTTACCTTGCCGGTCCCAAGTTATTATTATTATTATTACTATCCAAGCTACAACCCTAGTTGGAAAAGCAAGATGCTATAAGCCCAGGGGCTCCAACAGGGAAAAATAGCCCAGTGAGGAAAGGAAATAAGGAAATAAATAAATGAAGAGAACAAATTAACAATAAATCATTCTAAAAACAGTAACAACGTCAAAACAGACATGTCATATATAAACTATTAACAACACCAAAAACAAATATGTCATAAATAAACTATAAAAGACTCAAGTCCGCCTGGTCAACAAAAAAGCATTTGCTCCAACTTTGAACTTTTGAAGTTCTACTGATTCAACCACCCGATTAGGTTAAAGAGGAGGGTTCTACGCTTGGGATAAGTAAAGAACCTCGAAGGACAAATGGTGGTCTGAGGAAGAAAATATGAGTTGGAGAAGCGAACTCGGGAGAGAGGACATGTCCCAGGTATGGATGATGAGCTTAGGAAAGTACAATTACTATAGAATGAGATATATGACTGACTGATTTAACTGCCTCTCTAACTTCCCGGAACCTTTAAGCCAAAAGAGAGTTAATAAACTGATATGTGTTTACACACCCACACAAACATACACACACACACACACACACACACACATATATATATATATATATATATATATATATGTATATATATATATAATATATATATATATATATATATATATATATATATGTATATATATACTGTATATACAATCATCATCATCATCTCATTGTACACCTATTGACGCAAAGGGCCTCTGTTAGATTTCGCCAGTCGTCTCTATCTTGAACTTTTAATTCAATACTTCTCCATTCCCCATCTCCAACTTCACGCTTCATAGTCTCCAGTCATGTAGGCCTGGGTCTGCCATGTCTTCTAGTGCCGTGTGGATATATTTACTTATTAGATATACTGTAATGGAAAAATACTTATCTTAGCAAATATTAACAATCAATATTTCTTCCCACCAGTCAATCGTCTTGCTAAAACAATCCATTGCCCAACGAGAACTAGATATTTTTTTTTAAGAGAACACGAAGAGTGTATAGAAGTGTCTTAAGAAAAAGCTTGACTTGGAGAAGAATTAGCGTCAGTCGATTAGGATGCAAAAACTGAGAGAGAGAGAGAGAGAGAGAGAGAGAGAGAGAGAGAGAGAGAGAGAGAGAGAGAGAGAGAGAGAGACGAGTGTTTACAAATATTCTATAAAGTAGAAGATTGACATAAACAAAATCAGCTTCAGTCGATTATGATATAATAATTTGTGTGTGTGTGTGTGTGTGTGTGTGTGAGAGAGAGAGAGAGAGAGAGAGAGAGAGAGAGAGAGAGAGAGAGAGAGAGAGAGAGAGAATCCTAGTAATATGATCTCCACTTCGTCTAGAGTGATGACAGGAGGTGGAAAGTCGACGGCGACCAATAGCGGCGCCCTTTGGAGGCGGCGGCCAGTTCAAACAACTCTGCGCTCGCGTATATCTTGTGCGTGGCTGTCATCAATTCCTGTCAGTTGGGATCGCCCCACAAACTTACAACATTTTCCTCTCTCTCTCTCTCTCTCTCTCTCTCTCTCTCTCTCTCTCTCTCTCTCTCCTGTTCTAATGTTGATACATTTTCTCTTGTCTCTCTTTCTCTCTCTCTCCTCTCCTGGGTATTGATACATCTCTCTCTCTCTCTCTCTCTAACTCGCTCTCCTGAAGGTACATTTTCTATTCTTGTTCTTCTCTCTCTCTCTCTCTCTCTCTCTCTCTCTCTCTCTCTCTCTCTCTCTCTCTCTCTCTCTCTTTCTATTCTGATGTTTGTGTGTGTGAGTTTATAGCCAGATAGTTGCTCTTTATTATATAGGGGAGATGACTCTCTCTCTCTCTCTCTCTCTCTCTCTCTCTCATATGTTATTTTCCCCACTCATTATTCTTTACAAAAAGAATTATTTTATTTCTAATTTGCTAAGAAAGCTGACGCCAGCCAATGGTCCTTAGAAATCCCAGATGTCATATAGTGTCCATTAAACTATTTCTACAAGTTGATCACCACAATTTAATTGAGGGGTGGTTAGTAGGGATATTCTTAAAGATTAAAACGAAAACGAAGTTTAATGTGAGAGAGAGAGAGAGAGAGAGAGAGAGAGAGAGAGAGAGAGAGAGAGGAGAGAGAGAGAGAGAGAGAGCGAGCGAGCATTCTAGATAGATAAACATCTGAATTAATATCGTCCACAAAAATTAGTTATAAAATTCCTATGCAATGGAGTAGTAATCTGACTTGAAAGGTGTTTGATATTCTCTGTAATTTGGGTTATAATGAAGAACGGATAGAAGTAATATGTGATTAATGACATATAAATCAGTTCATATTGCATCTACGATAATAAATGATAACAAATATGATGTTTTATATCAAACACAAGGAAGGCCATATTTGAAAGAGGCTTCAAGGTCAAATAAAAATTAGTTTTACTTCTTGAGATCATTTTGATTCATTGACATGAGTTTAGGTCATTGACCTCAGTTAAATACAGTGCCATTTGCACTAAATTATTAAAATCTGTTGCACTGTTGCAATTTTCAAAATGTAATCTTCGTATCAATCAAAGAAAATTTCGGCTTCCTTTGACGATTTTTGAGTTTTATTTTATTTCTTTTATTTCTTATTATATTTGTGCCTGAGACGACAATACCAGCTAAATTGACTCTCACTGATACAGGAAATACAAAGAAATACAGAAGAAGGTAGAATATTCCACACACTGAATTACATTTTGTAAGACCTGGTAAATTCAGATTCTATATGAAGATCTTTGAGTTTATTTTATTTCTTTTATTTCTTATCATATTTGCGCCTGAGACGACAATACCAGCTAAACTGAATTTCATTGATACAAGAAATACAAAGGATTACAGAAGAAGGTAGAGTATTCCACACACTGACATTTTGTAAGACATGGTAAGTTTTTTTCAATATTCGCCCTAGAGTCAGTTCCTCCGGAGCCACATTTTCTCGTTTTTTACATAATTTGGGTCTTGCGCTGAACATGTTTCTTCCATTTTCCTCAGCTTTTATTTTTCCTAAGAGGAAATACGGAAAGTTTCTCTGGCCATCTTTCCTTGGCTTTATGGCAGTATTTTCCCTAAATATATTCGAACATATTTTTTTCTTTTCACCTGTTTTTTTTTAATTTTTTTTTATAATATGGTTCCGTAGGAAGAGTTCGTCTTTGATAAGAAGTTTTTTTTTTATGGAAATACAAAATAAATTTAGATAATTTCATAATTTTATATGGAAATTATTTTATTAAGTTGCAGAGCAGAATCCTATATAATTATAATTTATATTTAACGAATATTTTGGCTTGATAATGTATAAATTAGTTGTATAAAGAGCTGTTAGGTGATAACTAAGAGGCGAGGTGACTGCAACTAAACTTTGATAAACAGACATCGAGTTTATATACGAGGATTTTCGAGCAAGAACGTCACAAAAACAAACATTATAAAACATGAGCTAGCAGGCTTACACAGGTTGGTCTATTATCAGTATAGGGAAGAGCGAGTGATGAGATAGAATAACAAAACCGTTATTATTATTATTATTATTATTATTATTATTATTATTATTATTAAAAGCAAGATGCTATAGGCCCAAGGGCTCCAACAGGGAAAAATAAATAAATAGTCAGTGAGTAAAGGAAATAAGCAAATAAATAAACGATATGAGAAATAATTAACAATTAATAAGATATTAAAAAACAGTAACAATATCAAAACAGGTATTGTAATAGGAAAAGTTAAAGTATATATAAATAAGAAATGTGGATGTATATATAAATAAGAAAATGTGGATGTATATATAAATAAGAAAATGTGGATGTATATATAAATAAGAAAATGTGGATGTATATATAATTAAGAAACAAAAATTGGTGAAGAAAGAAGTGAAAAAAAACATATTACATAGTTAAACTAGAAAAGCACTCTGAGAGTGCTGACCTCCGCCACGGGAGTTTATTTTCGAAACCATAAAAACATTTGCTGCAAGTTTTAACATTTAATGTTACAGTGTAAGAGCGTGTATGAAACATAGTCAACAAATCATGGAAGGATATTAAATCATCTTTGTTTATAATTATTTTTAATAATTTTTGGGAAATCAAGAATCTTAAACTGTATAGAAGTAGCAAAAACATATCACCGAGTCTCAGACATAAAACTAAATTAACACTCAAAGAAAATACAGATTCGTTGAAGTGAAAATTCCTTTGAGAATATATTTCTAGATAGACTTCAATGAAAAAAAGAAATACGAATGTTATGTAGCAATTAATTGGTGGATTGAAAAAATATCCATTCTTTTGAAGTCTCTTGATGGAAAACATTTATAGTTTTATCTTTGAAATTTCTTAAAGTAAATCAGTTAAAAGAAACCACTAAAGGAAGACGTTGAATCTACAACGAATGTTATCCACATAGTTCTTTAAAAAGAGAAGTATATATTTGCTCTGTTATAATGGTTAAGAAATATTTTTGAAACCTCAACTCTTGTTTAAAGGTTTAATGGTTTAAAGGCCAATCATGAATGGCAGAGGCAAGGGACAGTGATATTGCCCTAGCAAGCATGACAATGCCCTAGACTCCTAGAGACTGGCTATATATATATATATATATATATATATATATATATATATATATATATATATATATATATATATATATATATATATATATATATGATCAGCAGTCAAGCCCCCTCTCCACCCAAGCCAGTACCAGGGAGGGCCAGGTAATTGCTGCTGATGACTCAGCAGGTAGATCTATAGGCTCCCACAAACACCCCATCCTTAGGTCACAAGAATGGTAAGGTTGCAGCTACCAAAGGAATTAACGAGTTTGAGCGGGACTTGAACCCCAGTCTGGTCATCACCAGGCAAGGACGATACCAGTAGGACAACACAACCTGTTATCATAAACCTTTTTTTTGTTCTTGATTACACAATTTCTTAATTATATTTGCTCGTGAATTAACCAAATGATATTTGATTTGCATAATTTCATTCAGCGCAAATTTCAAGCTGAAAATTTACACTTCCTGTATCAATTTTGAGGACTATACTATTTAAATCTTATTTTTTTTTTGTATTCGAAGTACGTGAAATATACGGGTGATTAGTCAAATAAATATCTAATTGAAATAATGATAAGTTATTGCCGGGGTTTAATGGTCAGATTGTTATTTGGGAGCATGCTTATCTATCCTTAAATTCCTGAAAGAAACAAGAAATACCAGATATTTAAGTCCTTAGTGACACCTTTCTCCTGGCACATCCTCATCAATAATGTTAATCTCCCTCGTTATCAACCTAGCATAACCTAACCTAACTTAAACTAACCTAACTTAATTTAATGTAACCTACAACCTAACTTAATCTATCCTAAACTAATGTAATGTAACTTAACCCAACATAACTTAATCCCAGCTAATTTAGCTTAATCTAACCTAAACCCTAACTTAATCTAGCCTAAATTAATGTAGTGTAACTTAACTGACCTAAATTAACCCAGCCTAACCTAACCTAACCCAACTTAACCAAATCTAAGTTAACCTAATCTAACCTAACTTAGCCCAACCTTACTTAACCTAGCCTCTCCTAACCTAACTTAGCCCAACCTTACTTAACCTAGCCTCTCCTAACCTAACTTAGCCCAACCTTACTTAACCTAGCCTCTCCTAACCTAACTTAGCCCAACCTTACTTAACCTAGCCTCTCCTAACCTAACTTAGCCCAACCTTACTTAACCTAGCCTCTCCTAACCTAACTTAGCCCAACCTTACTTAACCTAGCCTCTCCTAACCTAACTTAGCCCAACCTTACTTAACCTAGCCTCTCCTAACCTAACTTAGCCAAACCTTACTTAACCTAGCCTCTCCTAACATAACCTAGCCTCTCCTAACTTAACCTAACTAAACCTAGCAACTTCCCATCATTCCACATCACCTGTGATAGCCTTCCGATATATCAGATTTCATGAATACAAGTAAGGCAGAAAATATTTCACATTCAGTAGAATTTTTCGAGTCGTCCAGCTTTCCAGGATTCTCACCCGGGTAACTTCTTCTCAGGCCATATTTTTTTTTTTTTCGCCTTTTTGCATAATCCGGGAGACCAGCGCTGAACATGTTTCTCCCATTTTCCTCTTTGCATTTATTTTCCCTGAGAGGAAATAGAGAAAGTTTCCTTGGCCATCTTTCCTTGGCTTCATGACGGTAATTTTCCTGCATGACGTCACAATTGTTTTTATCTACTTTTCATATTTTAAAAGCTGTTTAAAGGACGCTCATGAATGGCAGTGGCAAGGGACAATAACATTG
>NC_090742.1:4371455-4408955 GCF_036898095.1 Palaemon carinicauda
TTAATCTAACAAAGAATAGTAGTTTTTTCAGTGACGTAATAAAGACATGGTTTTTACGTTTCATAATATTTGATTGTTAGTAAGCGGTTGAATTTCCTTCTACACTATTGAAAAACCGTAATTTTAATTGGAAATTCTCCGTAAAAATATACTGCTCTATGCCGTATTTCAGTAAAATATAGGCGAACGTAATTTTACCATACTTTTTTATTATATTTTACGGGATGGTGTCCCTAATATCACAGGAACATTAATTCCAGGATTTATGCATTTTTTTCTTCTTTTTTTAGGACCAATTTTTATCAGTGTATTTCTGAGATGTAAAATCTTATATTCCCTTCAGATCTACGAAACAGGTTTAACAAGACCAGAAATTTAATAACTCTCCATCAGTCTCTATCACCGAAGAGAATAAATTCACACATCCAAAATTAGACTCTCCTATCTCTGAAGCTCCCACTGAAAAGGCGAACAGAAACTCATCCTTATCAACTAATCGGGAACTGTTATCTGCCGCTGTCAGCTGGCTTTAGAACGCACAGGCGAAATCCTAACTGGAACTAATTACCTAACATGTATGCAATGTAACCTAGATATTTCTTAGTCAGGCTCGCGCAGCTTGGGAATAAGAGTGTGGGATGGCAAACAGAGAGATTGCTGGCGATAGCCGACAGCCATCAGGATTTGGAGAGGGAATAGAGATGAACGAATTCATTTCCATGTCTTAATCCCAATAGATTTTAGAACTGTATTTCCTTTATGCTCAACGAGGCGTTTGTCCAGGGAGGAGTAGAATTTCATGTGAAACTGTCTTAAAATAATATTTTCCTTTAAATTCAATGAGTCATTTGTCCCAGGAGGAGTAAAATTTCATGGGTAACTCTCTTGAAATATTATTTTCCTTTATACTCAATGAGTCGTTTGTCCCAGGAGGAGTAGAATTTCATGTGTAACTGTCTCAAAATATTATTTTCCTTTAAATTCAATAAGTCCGTTGTCCCAGGAGGAGTAGAATTTCATATGTAACTCTCTTGAAGTATTATTTTCCTTTATACTCAACGAGTCGTTTGTCCCAGGAGGAGTAGAATTTCATATGTAACTCTCTTGAAATATTATTTTCCTTTAAACTCAATGAGTCGTTTGTCCCAGGAGGAGTAGAATTTCATATGTAACTCTCTTGAAGTATTATTTTCCTTTAAACTCAATGATTCGTATGTCCCAGGAGAAGAATTACATGTGTAAGTGATTTAGAATTTAATTTATCCTTTAAAGTCAACGAGTTGTTTGTCCCAGGAAGAGTAGAATTTCATGTAACTGTCTTAAAATATTATTTTCCTTTAAACTCAATGAGTCGTTTGTCCCAGGAGGAGTAGAATTTCATGTGACAGTCTTAGAATATTACTTTCCTTTAAACTCAATGAGTCGTTTGTCCCAGGAGGAGTAGAATTTCATATGTAACTCTCTTGAAGTATTATTTTCCTTTAAACTCAATGAGTCGTTTGTCCCAGGAGGAGTAGAATTTCATGTGTAACTCTCTTGAAGTATTATTTTCCTTTAAACTCAATGAGTCGTTTGTCCCAGGAGGAGTAGAATTTCATATGTAACTCTCTTGAAGTATTATTTTCCTTTAAACTCAATGAGTCGTTTGTCCCAGGAGGAGTAGAATTTCATGTGTAACTCTCTTGGAGTATTATTTTCCTTTAAACTCAATGAGTCATTTGTCACAGGAGGAGTAGAATTTCATATGTAACTCTCTTGAAGTATTATTTTCCTTTAAACTCAATGAGTCGTTTGTCACAGGAGGAGTAGAATTTCATATGTAACTCTCTTGAAGTATTATTTTCCTTTAAACTCAATGAGTCGTTTGTCACAGGAGGAGTAGAATTTCATATGTAACTCTCTTGAAGTATTATTTTCCTTTAAACTCAATGAGTCGTTTGTCCCAGGAGGAGTAGAATTTCATATGTAACTCTCTTGAAGTATTATTTTCCTTTAAATTCAATGAGTCATTTGTCACAGAAGGAGTAGAATTTCATATATAACTCTCTTGAAATATTATTTTCCTTTAAACTCAATGATTCGTATGTCCCAGGAGAAGAATGACATGTGTAAGTGATTTAGAATTTCATTTATCCTTTAAAGTCAACGAGTCGTTTGTCCCAGGAAGAGTAGAATTTCATGTAACTGTCTTAAAATATTATTTTCCTTTAAACTCAATGAGTCGTTTGTCCCAGGAGGAGTAGAATTTCATGTGACAGTCTTAGAATATTACTTTCCTTTAAACTCAATGAGTCGTTTGTCCCAGGAGGAGTAGAATTTCATGTGACAGTCTTAGAATATTACTTTCCTTTAAACTCAATGAGTCGTTTGTCCAAGGAGGAGTAGAATTTCATATGTAACTCTTGAAGTATTATTTTCCTTTAAACTCAATGAGTCGTTTGTCCCAGGAGGAGTAGAATTTCATATATAACTCTCTTGAAATATTATTTTCCTTTAAACTCAATGATTCGTATGTCCCAGGAGAAGAATGACATGTGTAAGTGATTTAGAATTTCATTTATCCTTTAAAGTCAACGAGTCGTTTGTCCCAGGAAGAGTAGAATTTCATGTAACTGTCTTAAAATATTATTTTCCTTTAAACTCAATGAGTCGTTTGTCCCAGGAGGAGTAGAATTTCATGTGACAGTCTTAGAATATTACTTTCCTTTAAACTCAATGAGTCGTTTGTCCCAGGAGGAGTAGAATTTCATATGTAACTCTCTTGAAGTATTATTTTCCTTTAAACTCAATGAGTCGTTTGTCCCAGGAGGAGTAGAATTTCATATGTAACTCTCTTGAAGTATTATTTTCCTTTAAACTCAATGAGTCGTTTGTCCCAGGAGGAGTAGAATTTCATATGTAACTCTCTTGAAATATTATTTTCCTTTAAACTCAATGATTCGTATGTCCCAGGAGAAGAATGACATGTGTAAGTGATTTAGAATTTCATTTATCCTTTAAAGTCAACGAGTTGTTTGTCCCAGGAAGAGTAGAATTTCATGTAACCGTCTTAAAATATTATTTTCCTTTAAACTCAATGTGTCTTTTGTCCCAGGAGGAGTAGAATTTCATGTGACAGTCTTAGAATATTACTTTCCTTTAAACTCAATGAGTCGTTTGTCCCAGGAGGAGTAGAATTTCATATGTAACTCTCTTGAAGTATTATTTTCCTTTAAACTCAATGAGTCATTTGTCACAGGAGGAGTAGAATTTCATATGTAACTCTCTTGAAATATTATTTTCCTTTAAACTCAATGATTCGTATGTCCCAGGAGAAGAATGACATGTGTAAGTGATTTAGAATTTCATTTATCCTTTAAAGTCAACGAGTCGTTTGTCCCAGGAAGAGTAGAATTTCATGTAACTGTCTTAAAATATTATTTTCCTTTAAACTCAATGAGTCGTTTGTCCCAGGAGGAGTAGAATTTCATGTGACAGTCTTAGAATATTACTTTCCTTTAAACTCAATGAGTCGTTTGTCCCAGGAGGAGTAGAATTTCATATGTAACTCTCTTGAAGTATTATTTTCCTTTAAACTCAATGAGTCGTTTGTCCCAGGAGGAGTAGAATTTCATATGTAACTCTCTTGAAGTATTATTTTCCTTTAAACTCAATGAGTCGTTTGTCCCAGGAGGAGTAGAATTTCATATGTAACTCTCTTGAAGTATTATTTTCCTTTTAACTCAATGAGTCGTTTGTCCCAGGAGGAGTAGAATTTCATATGTAACTCTCTTGAAGTATTATTTTCCTTTTAACTCAATGAGTCGTTTGTCCCAGGAGGAGTAGAATTTCATATGTAACTCTCTTGAAGTATTATTTTCCTTTTAACTCAATGAGTCGTTTGTCCCAGGAGGAGTAGAATTTCATATGTAACTCTCTTGAAGTATTATTTTCCTTTAAACTCAATGAGTCCTTTGTCCCAGGAGGAGTAGAATTTCATATGTAACTCTCTTGAAGTATTATTTTTCTTTAAACTCAATGAGTCGTTTGTCCCAGGAGAAGTAGAATTTCATGTATAACTGATCTAGAATTTTATTTATCATTTAAACCCAATGAGTCGTTTGTCCCAGGATGAGTAGAATTTCATGTGTAACTGTCTTAAAATATTATTTATTCTTTAAACTCAAAGAGTCGTTTGTCCCAGGAGTAGAATTTCATGTGTAACTGATCTAAAATTTTATTTATCATTTAGATTCAATGAGTCGTTTGTCCCAGGAGGAGTAGAATTCCATGCGTGTCTGTCTTAATATATAATTTTCCTTTAAAGTCAACGAGTCGTTTGTCCCAGGAGGAGCAAAATTCCATGCTTGACTGTCTTATTATATTACTTTCCTTTAAACTCAACGAGTCGTTTGTCCCAGGAGGAGTAAAATTCCATGCGTGTCTGTCTTAATATATAATTTTCCTTTAAACTCAACGAGTCGTTTGTCCCAGGAGGAGCAGAATTCCATGCGTGACTGTCTTAATATATTACTTTCCTTTAAACTCAACGAGTCGTTTGTCCCAGGAGGAGCAGAATTTCATGCGGGACTGTCTTAATATATTACTTTCCTTTAAACTCAACGAGTCGTTTGTCCCAGGAGGAGCAGAATTCCATGCGTGACTGTCTTAATATATTACTTTCCTTTAAACTCAACGAGTCGTTTGTCCCAGGAGGAGCAGAATTCCATGCGGGACTGTCTTAATATATTACTTTCCTTTAAACTCAACGAGTCGTTTGTCCCAGGAGGAGCAGAATTTCATGCGGGACTGTCTTAATATATTACTTTCCTTTAAACTCAACGAGTCGTTTGTCCCAGGAGGAGCAGAATTCCATGCGGGACTGTCTTAATATATTACTTTCCTTTAAACTCAACGAGTCGTTTGTCCCAGGAGGAGCAGAATTTCATGCGTAACTCTTTTGAAATGTTGGTTTGTTGAAGCTTATTTTACTTGGTTTGATATTGCACTAATCGTCTGGATAGATTTTTAATAATGGGGAATATAATGAATATAATAGAAGTGACAATTATAGAGAAAGGTACACGAAAAGGGGAGTCGTGTGACGAAAGTTAGGAAACTTAATCTTATTGCAAAAAATGAGGATATTACACAGTGAGTCTCCCCCTAACAGCAAAAAGAAAAATTAACTTAATGCCTGGTATTACGAACAGGATGTTTATATAAGTAAAGAAGAACATCAATGACGATTTTAATTATGAATAATTTGATAAATGGGATAAAAACCAAAGGAATGCTAATATCAGATTTTCTTTCAGTTGTTTTGTACTGAAGTTGATTAAAGTTAGGAGACTTAATATTATTGCAGAACATGAGGATTTACACATTGAGTCTCTCCCTAATGGTAAAAAGAAAAAAACCTATAAAAAAATTGATAAGATTTTCTCTACCGTTATCTTAAACAGACAAGACGATGGCCAGGTGTGCGTGTTGGAAGTATAAAAGAAAAGCAAAACGAAAAAAAAAAAAGAATGAAGGAAACAATCCCGAGTGTTGATGCAGATTCGAGGAATATTACGAGAGGCGTTGCCATCCAGAGCTCCTTGAATTCCACGCGCGAATTACCATAGCAGAGCAAGGCAATCTGCAAGACGAGGTTTACACCAACTGTTGTTTGTTAGGTAAAGCTGAATGGAGCAGTTTACATCAGAAATGTCAGGAAATATGCAGGAGGAGGAGGAGGAGGAGGAGGAGGCGGAGGCGGAGGTGGTTTGCACAAACACAGCAAGAAAATCTAGGAGAGGCGTAAGATCATAAGGTTCGTCGTTGCAAGTTAAGGAAATGCGTTTTCATATTTTTTCTTCTGTGTTCTTTGTTTATTGGATTTAGTCAATATGATTTTTGGAAGAATTATGCGTAAAATGCGTATAAATTAACTCTTGAATTACATTTTCATAAATTAAATTTAGTGAACGAAGATTACTCGTAAGGGTCGCTGCAACATAATAGAATGCGTTTTTATATTTCTTCTTTTAGTTCTTTTCTTATTGGTTTTAGTCAATATGATTTTGGAAGAATTATGCGTAAAATGCGTAGTAAATAACACTTGAATTAAATTTCATAAATTAGATTTAGCTGACTAAGATCACTCGTAAGGGTCGCTTCAAGTTGGGAAAATTAGTTTTCTTTTTATTTCTTCTTCTGTGTTCTTTGTTTATTTGGTTTTAGTCAATATGATTTTGGAAGATATATGCGTGAAATGCGTAGTAAATAACTCTTGAATTACATTTTCATAAATTAGAGTAAGTTGACTAAGGTCACTCGCCAACAGTCACTTCAAGTTGAGAAAATGCGTTTTTATATTTTCTCTGCTGGGTTATTTTCTTATTGGTTTTAGTCAATATGATTTTAGAAGAATTGGCGTAAAATGCGTATATATTTACTCTTGAATTATATTTTTTAAAATCAAATTTAGTTGACAAAGATCACTCGTAAGGTTCTGTGCAAAATAAGAAAATGCGTCTTTATATTTTTTCTTCCGAGTTCTTTTCTTATTGGTTTTAGTCAATATGAATTTTGGAAGAATTGGGCGTAAAATGCGTATATATTTACTCTTGAATTATATTTTTCAAAATTAAATTTTGTGAAGTTCAGTTCAAGTGAATCTGGTTAGGAAATGTTCAACTCTATCTGGGTCAAGTTAAGGACCCAAATTACGTGATATTTTGCATTTCTAAAATTAAATTATTCATTGCCCGTTTTAAGTATATTATAATATTAGCAAAATATAGAGACCTACAAAAGCACTCTGATAGGGCAGGTCTCCGCCACAGCAGGTTATTTCTCGAAACCAGCTTGCCTTTCCCAGAATCAATTTAGACCGTAGGCGTATTTGAAGTCTGTGTGACAACCATGTAGGAACTTGTGAACTAAGGAGGTGGGGTTTTAAGGAGCCCATATGTCTACCTACTGAATCATCAGAAGCTATTGCCTGACCCTCCTTGGTCCTAGCTTGTGTGGTTAGTGATCTTGGGTGCTGATCGTATGTATATATGGTCAATCTCTAGGGCATTATCAATGTTCCTTGTTTCTGCCATTCATGAGCAACTTTTAAATCATAAACCTTAAAATCTGAAAAATGTTTCAAAGTGTTTTCGTTAACATAAAATCAATATAACCATTTTTTTATGAAATACTGAAAATTAATTAGATTGGGAACCGCGTCGTAATTTGAGGCTTATTATTTATCATTCCTGATTAATTATTGATTTTCATCAGCGTCGGTGCTTCATTCAACCATTTGATAAAAAACTGCAAATTCTAAGGCAGACAGATGATATTCACTTTGTTACGTTTCATTGCTTATTTTCTTAAATCAAAATCCACCAAATTCTGAGTAAAAAGACGTGAAATAACTCACTGGTAGCTTATTTGAATCTTCCCTGTCTCGCAACTTGTTGAATGGGATTTCGAACCCTGACTCAGGGTTCATATATATGTATATATATGAATACATATATATTAGATATATATATATATATATATATATATATATATATATATATATATATAGAGAGAGAGAGAGAGAGAGAGAGAGAGAGAGAGAGAGAAAAAAACAACAACAACAACATCTTCAATCAGATCCCCTCACAAAGATCAAACACTCAAAACATAATGAAAATCTCCAGCAGCAACATTTATGTATCTCTTTCAGTGGCCGTCGTTCAAGTCGCGTATCCGTCTGTTCGAAGTAAGCTTTTACAGCCATTCCCCTGAAAGCTCCTTCCTTCCTTCCCCGGGCATACCTTCAGCGCCTGCCTTTGCATCATAAAGCTCTCTTTCACCCCGACCTGGCTCCTTAAGTGCATGGCATAAAGCCGGGTTTTATGGAGACGCGGTTGGATTTAATGCGTCCTCGAAATCTTCGTTGGAGCATTCCCGCGAAGCCCGGAGCCAAGTGGTGGAGCTCACGGATTCATCGCGGGGATGGGAGCTTGCTAATGGAGCTCGTGATTTTGTTTCGGGAAATATTATCATTACTTAAAGCGATGTCCGTCGTTTCTGATTCATATGTAGTTTTTGAAGTATCTGCGTCTAAGATCAGTAGTGACTTAAATCCCATTTTCTAATAATCAGTTGATCAATCACTTCATAAGGAATAACTCTCTCCCTCTTTTTCCTTTTTGTATCTAGTTCGTACACGTGCGTGCACATACAGCAAACACTTTATATATATATATATATATATATATATATATATATATACATACCATATATATATATATATATATATATATATATATATATATACATACCATATATATATATACATACCATATATATATATATATATATATATACATACCATATATATATATATATATATACATACCATATATATATATATATATATATATATATATATATATATACCATATATATATAGTATGTGTATATATAGAACCATACAATAATATTGCTTTCAGAGTATTAGACAGTCTTGTAATTACATAAAAAGGCACTGTCAACATTGGTCTTACATAAGGTTTTTAGTAGCTTCACCTGTTATGTGAAATTGTGATCATCATTTTTCAGAATTACATAAAGATTATATAAAGTAAACACGATATTTTACTGAGTTGCCTTGGCATTAATCTAACAAAGAATAGTAGTTTTTTCAGTGACGTAATAAAAACATGGTTTTTACGTTTCATAATATTTGATTGTTAGTAAGCGGTTGAATTTCATTCTACATTATTGAAAAACCGTAATTTTAATTGGAAATTCTCCGAAAAAATAACTGCTCTATGCCGTATTTCAGTAAAATATAGGCGAACGTAATTTTACCATACTTTTTTATTATATTTTACGGGATGGTGTCCCTAATATCACAGGAACATTAATTCCAGGATTTATGCATTTTTTTCTTCTTTTTTAGGACCAATTTTTATCAGTGTATTTCTGAGATGTAAAATCTTATATTCCCTTCAGATCTACGAAACAGGTTTAACAAGACCAGAAATTTAATAACTTTCCATCAGTCTCTATCATCGAAGAGAATAAATTCACACATCCAAAATTAGACTCTCCTATCTCTGAAGCTCTCACTGAAAAGGCGAACAGAAACTCATCCTTATCAACTAATCGGGAACTGTTATCTGCCGCTGTCAGCTGGCTTTAGAACGCACAGGCGAAATCCTAACTGGAACTAATTACCTAACATGTATGCAATGTAACCTAGATATTTCTTAGTCAGGCTCGCGCAGCTTGGGAATAAGAGTGTGGGATGGCAAACAGAGAGATTACTGGCGATAGCCGACAGCCATCAGGATTTGGAGAGGGAATAGAGATGAACGAATTCATTTCCATGTCTTAATCCCAATAGATTTTAGAACTGTATTTCCTTTATGCTCAACGAGTCGTTTGTCCCAGGAGGAGTGGAATTTCATGTGTAACTCTCTTGAAATATCATTTTCCTTTAAACTCAATGAGTCGTTTGTCCCAGGAGTAGAATAACATTCTTAAGTAATTTAGAATTTTATTTTCCTTTAAACTCAATGAGTCGTTTGTCCCAGGAGGAGTGGAATTTCATGTGTAACTCTCTTGAAATATCATTTTCCTTTAAACTCAATGATTCGTTTGTCCCAGGAGGAGTAGAATTTCATGTGTAACTCTCTTGAAATATCATTTTCCTTTAAACTCAATGATTCGTTTGTCCCAGGAGTAGAATTTCATGTGTAACTCTCTTGAAATATTATTTTCCTTTAAACTCAATGATTCGTTTGTCCCAGGAGGAGAATAACATGCGTAAGTGATTTAGAATTTTATTTATCCTTTAAACTCAACGAGTCGTTTGTCCCAGGAGGAGTAGAATTTCTTGTAACCGTCTTAAAATATTATTTTCCTTTAAACTCAATGTGTCTTGTGTCCGTGGAGGAGTAGAATTTCATGAAACCATCTTAAAATATTATTTTCCTTTAAACTCAATGTGTCTTTTGTCCCAGGAGGAGTAGAATTTCATGTGTAACTCTCTTGAAATATTATTTTTCTTTAAACTCAATGATTCGTTTGTCCCAGGAGAAGAATAACATGCGTAAGTGATTTAAAATTTTATTTTCCTTTAAACTCAACGAGTCTTTTGTCCCAGGAGGAGTAGAATTTCATGTGTAACTCTCTTTAAATATTATTTTCCTTTAAACTCAATGATTCGTTTGTCCCAGGAGAAGAATAACATGCGTAAGTGATTTAGAATTTTATTTTCCTTTAAACTCAACGAGTCGTTTGTCCCAGGAGGAGTAGAATTTCATGTGTAACTCTCTTGAAATATTATTTTCCTTTAAACTCAATGATTCGTTTGTCCCAGGAGAAGAATAACATGCATAATTGATTTAGAATTTTATTTTCCTTTAAACTCAACGAGTCGTTTGTCCCAGGAGGAGTAGAATTTCATGTGTAACTCTCTTGAAATATTATTTTCCTTTAAACTCAATGATTCGTTTGTCCCAGGAGAAGAATAACATGCGTAAGTGATTTAGAATTTTATTTTCCTTTAAACTCAATGAGTCGTTTGTCCCAGGAGGAGTAGAATTTCATGTGTAACTTTCTTGAAATATTATTTTCCTTTAAACTCAATGATTCATTTGTCCCAGGAGAAGAAAAACATGCGTAAGTGATTTAGAATTTTATTTTCCTTTAAACTCAATGAGTCATTTGTCCCAGGAGGAGTAGAATTTCATGTGTAACTCTCTTGAAATATTATTTTCCTTTAAACTCAATGATTCGTTTGTCCCAGGAGAAGAATAACACGCGTAAGTGATTTAGAATTTTATTTTCCTTTAAACACAATGAGTCGTTTGTCCCAGGAGGAGTAGAATTTCATGTGTAACTCTCATGAAATATTATTTTCCTTTAAACTCAATGATTCGTTTGTCCCAGGAGAAGAATAACATGCGTAAGTGATTTAGAATTTTATTTTCCTTTAAACTCAACGAGTCGTTTGTCCCAGGAGGAGTAGAATTTCATGTGTAACTCTCTTGAAATATTATTTTCCTTTAAACTCAATGATTCGTTTGTCCCAGGAGAAGAATAACATGCGTAAGTGATTTAGAATTTTATTTTCCTTTAAACTCAACGAGTCTTTTGTCCCAGGAGGAGTAGAATTTCATGTGTAACTCTCTTGAAATATTATTTTCCTTTAAACTCAATGATTCGTTTGTCCCAGGAGAAGAATAACATGCGTAAGTGATTTAGAATTTTATTTTCCTTTAAACTCAACGAGTCGTTTGTCCCAGGAGGAATAGAATTTCATGTGTAACTCTCTTGAAATATTATTTTCCTTTAAACTCAATGATTCGTTTGTCCCAGGAGAAGAATAACATGCGTAATTGATTTAGAATTTTATTTTCCTTTAAACTCAACGAGTCGTTTGTCCCAGGAGGAGTAGAATTTCATGTGTAACTCTCTTGAAATATTATTTTCCTTTAAACTCAATGATTCGTTTGTCCCAGAAGAAAAATAACATGCGTAAGTCATTTAGAATTTTATTTTCCTTTAAACTCAATGAGTCGTTTGTCCCAAGAGGAGTAGAATTTCATGTGTAACTCTCTTGAAATATTATTTTCCTTTAAACTCAATGATTCACTTGTCCCAGGAGAAGAATAACATGCGTAAGTGATTTAGAATTTTATTTTCCTTTAAACTCAACGAGTCGTTTGTCCCAGGAGGAGTAGAATTTCAGGTGTAACTCTCTTGAAATATTATTTTCCTTTAAACTGAATGATTTGTTTGTCCCAGGAGAATAATAACATGCATAAGTGATTTAGAGTTTTATTTATCCTTTAAACTCAACGAGTCGTTTGTCCCAGGAAGAGTAGAATTTCATGTGTAACTCTCTTGAAATATTATTTTCCTTTAAACTCAATGATTTGTTTGTCCCAGGAGAAGAATAACATGCGTAAGTGATTTAGAATTTTATATTCCTTTAAACACAATGAGTCGTTTGTCCCAGGAGGAGTAGAATTTTATGTGTAACTCTCATGAAATATTATTTTCCTTTAAACTCAATGATTCGTTTGTCCCAGGAGAAGAATAACATGCGTAAGTGATTTAGAATTTTATTTTCCTTTAAACTCAACGAGTCGTTTGTCCCAGGAGGAGTAGAATTTCATGTGTATCTCTTGAAATATTATTTTCCTTTAAACTCAATGATTCGTTTGTCCCAGGAGAAGAATAACATGCGTAAGTGATTTAGAATTTTATTTTCCTTTAAACTCAATGAGTCGTTTGTCCCAGGAGGAGTAGAATTTTATGTGTAACTCTCATGAAATATTATTTTCCTTTAAACTCAATGATTCGTTTGTCCCAGGAGAAGAATAACATGCGTAAGTGATTTAAAATTTTATTTTCCTTTAAACTCAATGAGTCGTTTGTCCCAGGAGGAGTAGAATATCATGTGTAACTCTCTTGAAATATTATTTTCCTTTTAAACTCAATGATTCGTTTGTCCCAGGAGGAGAATAACATGCGTAAGTGATTTAGAATTTTATTTATCCTTTAAACTCAACGAGTCGTTTGTCCCAGGAGGAGTAGAATTTCATGTGTAACTATCTTGAAATATTATTTTCCTTTAAACTCAATGATTCGTTTATCCCAGGAGAAGAATAACATGCGTAAGTGATTTAGAATTTTATTTTCCTTTAAACACAATGAGTCGTTTGTCCCAGGAGGAGTAGAATTTTATGTGTAACTCTCATGAAATATTATTTTCCTTTAAACTCAATGATTCGTTTGTCCCAGGAGAAGAATAACATGCGTAAGTGATTTAAAATTTTATTTTCCTTTAAACTCAATGAGTCGTTTGTCCCAGGAGGAGTAGAATATCATGTGTAACTCTCTTGAAATATTATTTTCCTTTTAAACTCAATGATTCGTTTGTCCCAGGAGGAGAATAACATGCGTAAGTGATTTAGAATTTTATTTATCCTTTAAACTCAACGAGTCGTTTGTCCCAGGAGGAGTAGAATTTCATGTGTAACTATCTTGAAATATTATTTTCCTTTAAACTCAATGATTCGTTTATCCCAGGAGAAGAATAACATGCGTAAGTGATTTAGAATTTTATTTTCCTTTAAACACAATGAGTCATTTGTCCCAGGAGGAGTAGAATTTCATGTGTAACTCTCTTGAAATATTATTTTCCTTTAAACTCAATGATTTGTTTGTCCCAGGTGAAGAATAACATGCGTAAGTGATTTAGAATTTTATTTTCCTTTAAACTCAACGAGTCGTTTGTCCCAGGAGGAGTAGAATTTCATGTGTAACTCTCTTGAAATATTATTTTCCTTTAAACTCAATGATTCGTTTGTCCCAGGAGAAGAATAACATGCGTAAGTGATTTAGAATTTTATTTTCATTTAAACTCAATGAGTCGTTTGTCCCAGGAGGAGTAGAATTTCATGTGTAACTCTCTTGAAATATTATTTTCCTTTAAACTCAATGATTTGTTTGTCCCAGGTGAAGAATAACATGCGTAAGTGATTTAGAATTTTATTTTCCTTTAAACTCAATGAGTCGTTTGTCCCAGGAGGAGTAGAATTTCATGTGTAACTCTCTTGAAATATTATTTTCCTTTAAACTCAATGATTCGTTTGTCCCAGGAGAAGAATAACATGCGTAAGTGATATAGAATTTTATTTATCCTTTAAACCCAATGAGTCGTTTGTCCCAGGAGGAGTAGAATTTCATGTGTAACTCTCTTGAAATATTATTTTCCTTTAAACTCAATGATTTGTTTGTCCCAGGTGAAGAATAACATGCGTAAGTGATTTAGAATTTTATTTTCCTTTAAACTCAATGAGTCGTTTGTCCCAGGAGGAGTAGAATTTCATGTGTAACTCTCTTGAAATATTATTTTCCTTTAAACTGAATGATTCGTTTGTCCCAGGAGAAGAATAACATGCGTAAGTGATTTAGAATTTTATTTTCATTTAAACACAAAGAGTCGTTTGTCCCAGGAGGAGTAGAATTTCATGTGTAACTCTCTTGAAATATTATTTTCCTTTAAACTGAATGATTCGTTTGTCCCAGGAGAAGAATAACATGCGTAAGTGATTTAGAATTTTATTTTCATTTAAACACAATGAGTCGTTTGTCCCAGGAGGAGTAGAATTTCATGTGTAACTCTCTTGAAATATTATTTTCCTTTAAACTGAATGATTCGTTTGTCCCAGGAGAAGAATAACATGCGTAAGTGATTTAGAATTTTATTTTCCTTTAAACTCAATGAGTCGTTTGTCCCAGGAGGAGTAGAATTTCATGTGTAACTCTCTTGAAATATTATTTTCCTCTAAACTCAATGATTTGTTTGTCCCAGGTGAAGAATAACATGCGTAAGTGATTTAGAATTTTATTTTCCTTTAAACTCAATGAGTCGTTTGTCCCAGGAGGAGTAGAATTTCATGTGTAACTCTCTTGAAATATTATTTTCCTTTAAACTCAATGATTCGTTTGTCCCAGGAGAATAATAACATGCGTAAGTGATTTAGAATTTAATTTTCCTTTAAACACAATGAGTCGTTTGTCCCAGGAGGAGTAGAATTTCATGTGTAACTCTCTTGAAATATTATTTTCCTTTAAACTCAATGATTCGTTTGTCCCAGGAGAAGAATAACATGCATAAGTGATTTAGAATTTTATTTTCCTTTAAACTCAACAAGTCGTTTGTCCCAGGAGGAGTAGAATTTCATGTGTAACTCTCTTGAAATATTATTTTCCTTCAAACTCAATGATTCGTTTGTCCCAGGAAAAGAATAACATGCGTAAGTGATTTAGAATTTTATTTTCATTTAAATTCAATGAGTCGTTTGTCCCAGGAGGAGTAGAATTTCATGTGTAACTCTCTTGAAATATTATTTTCCTTTAAACTCAATGATTCGTTTGTCCCAGGAGAAGAATAACATGCATGCGTAAGTGATTTAGAATTTTATTTATCCTTTAAACTCAACGAGTCGTTTGTCCCAGGAGGAGTAGAATTTTATGTGTAACTCTCTTGAAATATTATTTCCCTTTAAACTGAATGATTCGTTTGTCCCAGGAGAAGAATAACATGCGTAAGTGATTTAGAATTTTATTTTCCTTTAAACTCAATGAGTCGTTTGTCCCAGGAGGAGTAGAATTTCATGTGTAACTCTCTTGAAATATTATTTTCCTTTAAACTCAATGATTTGTTTGTCCCAGGTGAAGAATAACATGCGTAAGTGATTTAGAATTTTATTTTCCTTTAAACACAATGAGTCATTTGTCCCAGGAGGAGTAGAATTTCATATGTAACTCTCTTGAAATATTATTTTCCTTTAAACTGAATGATTCGTTTGTCCCAGGAGAATAATAACATGCGTAAGTGATTTAGAATTTTATATTCCTTTAAACACAATGAGTCTTTTGTCCCAGGAGGAGTAGAATTTCATGTGTAACTCTCTTGAAATATTATTTTCCTTTAAACTCAATGATTCGTTTGTCCCAGGAGAAGAATAACATGCGTAAGTGATTTAGAATTTTATTTATCCTTTAAACTAAACAAGTCGTTTGTCCCAGGAGGAGTAGAATTTCATGTGTAACTCTCTTGAAATATTATTTTCCTTTAAACTGAATGATCCGTTTGTCCCAGGAGAAGAATAACATGCGTAAGTGATTTAGAATTTTATTTATCCTTTAAACTAAACAAGTCGTTTGTCCCAGGAGGAGTAGAATTTCATGTGTAACCCTCTTGAAATATTATTTTCCTTTAAACTGAATGATTCATTTGTCCAAGGAGAAGAATAACATGCGTAAGTGATTTAGAATTTTATATTCCTTTAAACACAATGAGTCGTTTGTCCCAGGAGGAGTAGAATTTCATGTGTAACTCTCTTGAAATATTATTTTCCTTTAAACTCAATGATTCGTTTGTCCCAGGAGAAGAATAACATGCGTAAGTGATTTAGAATTTTATTTTCATTTAAACTCAATGAGTCGTTTGTCCCAGGAGGAGTAGAATTTCATGTGTAACTCTCTTGAAATATTATTTTCCTTTAAACTCAATGATTCGTTTGTCCCAGAAGAAGAATAACATGCGTAAGTGATTTAGAATTTTATTTTCCTTTAAACTCAATGAGTCATTTGTCCCAGGAGGAGTAGAATTTCATATGTAACTCTCTTGAAATATTATTTTCCTTTAAACTGAATGATTCGTTTGTCCCAGGAGAATAATAACATGCGTAAGTGATTTAGAATTTTATATTCCTTTAAACACAATGAGTCGTTTGTCCCAGGAGGAGTAGAATTTCATGTGTAACTCTCTTGAAATATTATTTTCCTTTAAACTCAATGATTTGTTTGTCCCAGGAGAAGAATAACATGCGTAAGTGATTTAGAATTTTATTTTCCTTTAAACACAATGAGTCGTTTGTCCCAGGAGGAGTAGAATTTCATGTGTAACTCTCTTGAAATATTATTTTCCTTTAAACTCAATGATTCGTTTGTCCCAGGAGAAGAATAACATGCGTAAGTGATATAGAATTTTATTTATCCTTTAAACCCAATGAGTCGTTTGTCCCAGGAGGAGTAGAATTTCATGTGTAACTCTCTTGAAATATTATTTTCCTTTAAACTCAATGATTCGTTTGTCCCAGGAGAAGAATAACATGCGTAAGTGATTTAGAATTTTATATTCCTTTAAACACAATGAGTCTTTTGTCCCAAGAGGAGTAGAATTTCATGTGTAACTCTCTTGAAATATTATTTTCCTTTAAACTCAATGATTCGTTTGTCCCAGGAGAAGAATAACATGCGTAAGTGATTTAGAATTTTATTTTCATTTAAACTCAATGAGTCGTTTGTCCCAGGAGGAGTAGAATTTCATGTGTAACTCTCTTGAAATATTATTTTCCTTTAAACTCAATGATTCGTTTGTCCCAGAAGAAGAATAACATGCGTAAGTGATTTAGAATTTTATTTTCCTTTAAACTCAATGAGTCATTTGTCCCAGGAGGAGTAGAATTTCATATGTAACTCTCTTGAAATATTATTTTCCTTTAAACTGAATGATTCGTTTGTCCCAAGAGAATAATAACATGCGTAAGTGATTTAGAATTTTATATTCCTTTAAACACAATGAGTCGTTTGTCCCAGGAGGAGTAGAATTTCATGTGTAACTCTCTTGAAATATTATTTTCCTTTAAACTGAATGATTCGTTTGTCCCAGGAGAAGAATAACATGCGTAAGTGATTTAGAATTTTATTTTCCTTTAAACTCAATGAGTCGTTTGTCCCAGGAGGAGTAGAATTTCATGTGTAACTCTCTTGAAATATTATTTTCCTTTAAACTGAATGATTCGTTTGTCCCAGGAGAAGAATAACATGCGTAAGTGATTTAGAATTTTATTTTCCTTTAAACTCAACGAGTCGTTTGTCCCAGGAGGAGTAGAATTTCATGTGTAACTCTCTTGAAATATCATTATCCTTTAAACTCAATGATTCGTTTGTCCCAGGAGAAGAATAACATGCGTAAGTGATTTAGAATTTTATTTTCCTTTAAACTCAATGAGTCTGTTGTCCCAGGAGGAGTAGAATTTCATGTGTAACTCTCATGAAATATTATTTTCCTTTAAACTCAATGATTCGTTTGTCCCAGGAGAAGAATAACATGCATAAGTGATTTAGAATTTTATTTTCCTTTAAACTCAATGAGTCGTTTGTCCCAGGAGGAGTAGAATTTCATGTGTAACTCTCTTGAAATATTATTTTCCTTTAAACTGAATGATTCGTTTGTCCCAGGAGAAGAATAACATGCGTAAGTGATTTAGAATTTTATTTTCCTTTAAACACAATGAGTCGTTTGTCCCAGGAGGAGTAGAATTTCATGTGTAACACTCTTGAAATATTATTTTCCTTTAAACTCAATGATTCGTTTGTCCCAGGAGAAGAATAACATGCGTAAGTGATTTAAATTTTATTTTCCTTTAAACTCAATGAGTCGTTTGTCCCAGGAGGAGTAGAATTTCATGTGTAACACTCTTGAAATATTATTTTCCTTTAAACTCAATGATTCGTTTGTCCCAGGAGAAGAATAACATGCGTAAGTGATTTAGAATTTTATTCATCCTTTAAACTCAACGAGTCGTTTGTCCCAGGAGAAGAATAACATGCGTAAGTGATTTAGAATTTTATTTTCCTTTAAACTCAATGAGTCGTTTGTCCTAGGAGGAGTAGAATTTCATGTGTAACACTCTTGAAATATTATTTTCCTTTAAACTCAATGATTCGTTTGTCCCAGGAGAAGAATAACATGCGTAAGTGATTTTAATTTTATTTTCCTTTAAACTCAATGAGTCGTTTGTCCCAGGAGGAGTAGAATTTCATGTGTAACACTCTTGAAATATTATTTTCCTTTAAACTCAATGATTCGTTTGTCCCAGGAGAAGAATAACATGCGTAAGTGATTTAGAATTTTATTCATCCTTTAAACTCAACGAGTCGTTTGTCCCAGGATGAGTAGAATTTCATGTGTAACTCTCTTGAAATATTATTTTCCTTTAAACTCAATGATTCGTTTGTCCCAGGAGAAGAATAACATGCGTAATTGATTTAGAATTTTATTTTCCTTTAAACACAATGAGTCGTTTGTCCCAGGAGGAGTAGAATTTCATGTGTAACTCTCTTGAAATATTATTTTCCTTTAAACTCAATGATTCGTTTGTCCCAGGAGAAGAATAACATGCGTAAGTGATTTAGAATTTTATTTTTCTTTAAACTTAACGAGTCGTTTGTCGCAGGAGGAGTAGAATTTCATGTGTAACTCTCTTGAAATATTATTTTCCTTTAAACTGAATGATTCGTTTGTCCAAGGAGAAGAATAACATGCGTAAGTGATTTAGAATTTTATTTTCCTTTAAACTCAACGAGTCGTTTGTCCCAGGAGGAGTAGAATTTCATGTGTAACTCTCTTGAAATATTATTTTCCTTTAAACTGAATGACTTGTTTGTCCCAGGAGAAGAATAACATGCGTAAGTGATTTAGAATTTTATTTATCCTTTAAACTAAACAAGTCGTTTGTCCCAGGAGGAGTAGAATTTCATGTGTAACTCTCTTGAAATATTATTTTCCTTTAAACTCAATGATTCGTTTGTCCCAGGAGAAGAATAACATGCATAAGTGATTTAGAATTTTATTTTCCTTTAAACTCAATGAGTTGTTTGTCCCAGGAGGAGTAGAATTTCATGTGTAACTCTCTTGAAATATTATTTTCCTTTAAACTGAATGATTCGTTTGTCCCAGGAGAAGAATAACATGCGTAATTGATTCAGAATTTTATTTTCCTTTAAACTCAACGAGTCGTTTGTCCCAGGAGGAGTAGAATTTCATGTGTAACTCTCTTGAAATATTATTTTCCTTTAAACTCAATGATTCGTTTGTCCCAGGAGAAGAATAACATGCGTAAGTGATTTAGAATTTTATTTATCCTTTAATCTCAACGAGTCGTTTGTCCCAGGAGGAGTAGAATTTCATGTGTAACTCTCTTGAAATATTATTTTCCTTTAAACTCAATGATTCGTTTGTACCAGGAGAAGAATAACATGCGTAAGTGATTTAGAGTTTTATCTTCCTTTAAACTCAACGAGTCGTTTGTCCCAGGAGGAGTAGAATTTCATGTGTAACTCTCTTGAAATATTATTTTCCTTTAAACTCAATGATTCGTTTGTCCCAGGAGAAGAATAACATGCGTAAGTGATTTAGAATTCTATTTATCCTTCAAACTCATCGAGTCGTTTGTCCCAGGAGGAGTAGAATTTCAGGTGTAACTCTCTTAAAATATTATTTTTCTTCAAACTCAATGTGACTTTTGTCCCAGGAGGAGTAGAATTTCATGTAACCGTCTTAAAATATTATTTTCCTTTAAACTCATTGATTCCTTTGTCCCAGGAGAAGAATAACATGCGTAAGTGATTTAGAATTTTATTTATCATTTAAACTCAACGAGTCGTTTTTCCCAGGAGGAGTAGAATTTCATGTGTAACTCTCTTGAAATATTGTTTTCCTTTAAACTCAATGATTCGTTTGTCCCAGGAGAAGAATAACATGCATAAGTGATTTAGAATTTTATTTTCCTTTAAACACAATGAGTCGTTTGTCACAGGAGGAGTAGAATTTCATGTGTAACTCTCTTGAAATATTATTTTCCTTTAAACTGAATGATTCGTTTGTCCCAGGAGAAGAATAACATGCGTAAGTGATTTAGAATTTTATTTTCCTTTAAACTCAACGAGTCGTTTGTCCCAGGAGGAGTAGAATTTCATGTGTAACTCTCTTGAAATATTATTTTCCTTTAAACTGAATGATTCGTTTGTCCCAGGAGAAGAATAGCATGCGTAAGTGATTTAGAATTTTATTTTCCTTTAAACTCAATGAGTCGTTTGTCCCAGGAGGAGTAGAATTTCATGTGTAACTCTCTTGAAATATTATTTTCCTTTAAACTGAATGATTCGTTTGTCCCAGGAGAAGAATAACATGCGTAAGTGATTTAGAATTTTATTTATCCTTTAAACTAAACAAGTCGTTTGTCCCAGGAGGAGTAGAATTTCATGTGTAACTCTCTTGAAATATTATTTTCCTTTAAACTGAATGATCCGTTTGTCCCAGGAGAAGAATAACATGCGTAAGTGATTTAGAATTTTATTCATCCTTTAAACTAAACAAGTCGTTTGTCCCAGGAGGAGTAGAATTTCATGTGTAACTCTCTTGAAATATTATTTTCCTTTAAACTGAATGATTCATTTGTCCAAGGAGAAGAATAACATGCGTAAGTGATTTAGAATTTTATTTTCCTTTAAACTCAACGAGTCGTTTGTCCCAGGAGGAGTAGAATTTCGTGTGTAACTCTCTTGAAATATTATTTTCCTTTAAACTCAATGAATCGTTTGTCCCAGGAGAAGAATAACATGCGTAAGTGATTTAGAATTTTATTTTCCTTTAAACTCAACGAGTCGTTTGTCCCAGGAGCAGTAGAATTTCATGTGTAACTCTCTTGAAATATTATTTTCCTTTAAACTCAATGATTCGTTTGTCCCAGGAGAAGAATAACATGCGTAAGTGATTTAGAATTTTATTTATCCTTTAATATCAATGAGTCGTTTGTCCCAGGAGGAGTAGAATTTCATGTGTAACTCTCTTGAAATATTATTTTCCTTTAAACTTAATGATTCGTTTGTACCAGGAGAAGAATAACATGCGTAAGTGATTTAGAATTTTATTTTCCTTTAAACTCAATGAGTCGTTTGTCCCAGGAGGAGTAGAATTTCATGTGTAACTCTCTTGAAATATTATTTTCCTTCAAACTCAATGATTCGTTTGTCCCAGGAGAAGAATAACATGCGTAAGTGATTTAGAATTCTATTTATCCTTCAAACTCAACGAGTCGTTTGTCCCAGGAGGAGTAGAATTTCAGGTGTAACTCTCTTAAAATATTATTTTTCTTCAAACTCAATGTGTCTTTTGTCCCAGGAGGAGTAGAATTTCATGTAACCGTCTTAAAATATTATTTTTCTTTAAACTCAATGTGTCTTTTGTCCCAAGAGGAGTAGAATTTCATGTAACCGTCTTAAAATATTATTTTCCTTTAAACTCATTGATTCCTTTGTCCCAGGAGAAGAATAACATGCGTAAGTGATTTAGAATTTTATTTATCATTTAAACTCAACGAGTCGTTTTTCCCAGGAGGAGTAGAATTTCATGTGTAACTCTCTTGAAATATTGTTTTCCTTTAAACTCAATGATTCGTTTGTCCCAGGAGAAGAATAACATGCGTAAGTGATTTAGAATTTTATTTTCCTTTAAACACAATGAGTCGTTTGTCACAGGAGGAGTAGAATTTCATGTATAACTCTCTTGAAATATTATTTTCCTTTAAACTGAATGATTCGTTTGTCCCAGGAGAAGAATAACATGCGTAAGTGATTTAGAATTTTATTTTCCTTTAAACTCAACGAGTCGTTTGTCCCAGGAGGAGTAGAATTTCATGTGTAACTCTCTTGAAATATTATTTTCCTTTAAACTGAATGATTCGTATGTCCCAGGAGAAGAATAACATGCGTAAGTGATTTAGAATTTTATTTATCCTTTAAACTAAACAAGTCGTTTGTCCCAGGAGGAGTAGAATTTCATGTGTAACTCTCTTGAAATATTATTTTCCTTTAAACTCAATGATCCGTTTGTCCCAGGAGAAGAATAACATGCGTAAGTGATTTAGAATTTTATTTATCCTTTAAACTCAACAAGTCGTTTGTCCCAGGAGGAGTAGAATTTCATGTGTAACTCTCTTGAAATATTATTTTCCTTTAAACTGAATGATTCATTTGTCCCAGGAGAAGAATAACATGCGTAAGTGATTTAGAATTTTATTTTCCTTTAAACTCAACGAGTCGTTTGTTCCAGGAGGAGTAGAATTTCATGTGTAACTCTCTTGAAATATTATTTTCCTTTAAACTGAATGATTCATTTGTCCCAGGAGAAGAATAACATGCGTAAGTGATTTAGAATTTTATTTTCTTTTAAACTCAACGAGTCGTTTGTCCCAGGAGGAGTAGAATTTCATGTGTAACTCTCTTGAAATATTATTTTCCTTTAAACTCAATGATTCGTTTGTCCCAGGAGAAGAATAACATGGGTAAGTGATTTAGAATTTTATTTTCCTTTAAACTCAACGAGTCGTTTGTCCCAGGAGGAGTAGAATTTCATGTGTAACTCTCTTGAAATATTATTTTCCTTTAAACTCAATGATTCGTTTGTCCCAGGAGAAGAATAACATGCGTAAATGATTTAGAATTTTATTTATCCTTTAATCTCAATGAGTCGTTTGTCCCAGGAGGAGTAGAATTTCATGTGTAACTCTCTTGAAATATTATTTTCCTTTAAACTCAATGATTCGTTTGTCCCAGGAGAAGAATAACATGCGTAAGTGATTTAGAATTTTATTTTCTTTAAACTCAACGAGTCGTTTGTCCCAGGAGGAGTAGAATTTCATGTGTAACTCTCTTGAAATATTATTTTCCTTTAAACTCAATGATTCGTTTGTCCCAGGAGAAGAATAACATGCGTAAGTGATTTAGAATTTTATTTATCCTTCAATCTCAATGAGTCGTTTGTCCCAGGAGGAGTAGAATTTCATGTGTAACTCTCTTGAAATATTATTTTCCTTTAAACTTAATGATTCGTTTGTACCAGGAGAAGAATAACATGCGTAAGTGATTCAGAATTTTATTTTCCTTTAAACTCAATGAGTCGTTTGTCCCAGGAGGAGTAGAATTTCATGTGTAACTCTCTTGAAATATTATTTTCCTTTAAACTCAATGATTCGTTTGTCCCAGGAGAAGAATAACATGCGTAAGTGATTTAGAATTTTATTTATCCTTTAAACTCAACGAGTCGTTCGTCCCAGTAGGAGTAGAATTTCATGTGTAACTCTCTTGAAATATTATTTTTCTTTAAACTCAATGTGTCTTTTGTCCCATGAGGAGTAGAATTACATGTAACCGTCTTAAAATATTTTTTTCCTTTAAACTCAATGATTCCTTTGTCCCAGGAGAAGAATAACATGCGTAAGTGATTTAGAATTTTATTTATCCTTTAAACTCAATGAGTCGTTTGTCCCAGGAGGAGTAGAATTTCATGTGTAACTCTCATGAAATATTATTTTCCTTTAAACTCAATGATTCGTTTGTCCCAGGAGAAGAATAACATGCATAAGTGATTTAAAATTTTATTTTCCTTTAAACACAATGAGTCGTTTGTCCCAGGAGGAGTAGAATTTCATGTGTAACTCTCTTGAAATATTATTTTCCTTTAAACTGAATGATTCGTTTGTCCCAGGAGAAGAATAACATGCGTAAGTGATTTAGAATTTTATTTTCCTTTAAACACAATGAGTCGTTTGTCCCAGGAGGAGTAGAATTTCATATGTAACTCTCTTGAAATATTATTTTCCTTTAAACTGAATGATTCGTTTGTCCCAGGAGAAGAATAACATGCGTAAGTGATTTAGAATTTCATTTTCCTTTAAACTCAACGAGTCGTTTGTCCCAGGAGGAGTAGAATTTCATGTGTAACTCTCTTGAAATATTATTTTCCTTTAAACTGAATGATTCGTTTGTCGCAGGAGAAGAATAACATGCGTAAGTGATTAATAATTTTATTTATCCTTTAAACTAAACAAGTCGTTTGTCCCAGGAGGAGTAGAATTTCATGTGTAACTCTCTTGAAATATTATCTTCCTTTAAACTGAATGATTCGTTTGTCCCAGGAGAAGAATAACATGCGTAAGTGATTTAGAATTTTATTTTCCTTTAAACTCAACGAGTCGTTTGTCCCAGGAGGAGTAGAATTTCATGTGTAACTCTCCATAAATATTATTTTCCTTTAAACTCAATGATTCGTTTGTACCAGGAGAAGAATAACACGCGTAAGTGATTTAGAAATTTATTTTCCTTTAAACTCAACGAGTCGTTTGTCCCAGGAGGAGTAGAATTTCATGTGTAACTCTCTTGAAATATTATTTTCCTTTAAACTCAATGATTCGTTTGTCCCAGGAGAAGAATAACATGCGTAAGTGATTTAGAATTTTATTTATCCTTTAAACTCAACGAGTCGTTTGTCCCAGGAGGAGTAGAATTTCATGTAAACGTCTTAAAATATTATTTTTCTTTAAACTCAATGTGTCTTTTGTCCCAGGAGGAGTAGAATTTCATGTAAACGTCTTAAAATATTATTTTCCTTTAAACTCAATGTGTCTTTTGTCTCAGGAGGAGTAGAATTTCATGTAACCGTCTTAAAATATTTTTTTTTAAACTCAATATGTCTTTTGTCCCAGGAGGAGTAGAATTTCATGTAACCTTTTTAAAATATTATTTTTCTTTAAACTCAATGTGTCTTTTTTCCCAGGAGGAGTAGAATTCCATGCGTGACTGTCTTAATATATAATTTTCCTCTAAACTCAACGAGTCGTTTGTCCCAGGAAGAGCAGAATTTCATTTGTATCTCTTTTGAAATGTTGGTTTGTTGAAGCTTATTTTGCTTGGTTTGATATTGCACTAATCGTCTGGATACATTTTTAATAACGGGGAATATAATGAATATAATAGAAGTGACAATTATAGAGAAAGGTACACGGAAAGGGGAGTCGTGTGACGAAAGTTAGGAGACTTAATCTTATTGCAAAAAATTAGGATATTACACAATGAGTCTCCCCCTAACGGCAAAAAGAAAAATTAACTTAATGCCTGGTATTACGAACAGGATGTTTATATAAGTAAAGAAGAACATCAATGACAATTTTAATTATGAATAAATTGATAAATGGGATAAAAACCAAAGGAATGCCAATATCAGATTTTCTTTCAGTTGTTTTTTGTACTGAAGTTGACTAAAAATAGGAGACTCAATATTATTGCAGAATATGAGGATTTATACATTGAGTCTCTCCCTAATGGTAAAAAGAAAAAACCTATAAAAAAATTGATAAGATTTTCTCTACCGTTATCTTAAACAGACAAGACGATGGCCAGGTGTGCGTGTTGGAAGTATAAAAGAAAAGCAAAACGAAAAAAAAAAAAGAATGAAGGAAACAATCCCGAGTGTTGATGCAGATTCGAGGAATATTACGAGAGGCGTTGCCATCCAGAGCTCCTTGAATTCCACGCGCGAATTACCATAGCAGAGCAAGGCAATCTGCAAGACGAGGTTTACACCAACTGTTGTTTGTTAGGTAAAGCTGAATGGAGCAGTTTACATCAGAAATGTCAGGAAATATGCAGGAGGAGGAGGAGGAGGAGGAGGAGGCGGAGGCGGAGGTTTGCACAAACACAGCAAGGAAATCTAGGAGAGGCGTAAGATCATAAGGTTCGTCGTTGCAAGTTAAGGAAATGCGTTTTCATATTTTTTCTTCTGTGTTCTTTGTTTATTGGATTTAGTCAATATGATTTTTTGAAGAATTATGCGTAAAATGCGTATATGTTAACTCTTGAATTACATTTTCATAAATTAAATTTAGTGAATGAAGATTACTCGTAAGGGTCGCTGCAACATAATAGAATGCGTTTTTATATTTCTTCTTTTAGTTCTTTTCTTATTGGTTTTAGTCAATATGATTTTGGAAGAATTATGCGTAAAATGCGTAGTAAATAACTCTTGAATTAAATTTCATAAATTAGATTTAGCTGACTAAGATCACTCGTAAGGGTCGCTTCAAGTTGGGAAAATTAGTTTTCTTTTTATTTCTTCTTCTGTGTTCTTTGTTTATTTGGTTTTAGTCAATATGATTTTGGAAGATATATGCGTGAAATGCGTAGTAAATAACTCTTGAATTACATTTTCATAAATTAGAGTAAGTTGACTAAGGTCACTCGCCAACAGTCACTTCAAGTTGAGAAAATGCGTTTTTATATTTTCTCTGCTGGGTTATTTTCTTATTGGTTTTAGTCAATATGATTTTAGAAGAATTGGCGTAAAATGCGTATATATTTACTCTTGAATTATATTTTTTTAAATCAAATTTAGTTGACAAAGATCACTCGTAAGGTTCTGTGCAAAATAAGAAAATGCGTCTTTATATTTTTTCTTCCGAGTTCTTTTCTTATTGGTTTTAGTCAATATGATTTTAGAAGAATTGGCGTAAAATGCGTATATATTTACTCTTGAATTATATTTTTTTAAATCAAATTTAGTTGACAAAGATCACTCGTAAGGTTCTGTGCAAAATAAGAAAATGCGTCTTTATATTTTTTCTTCCGAGTTCTTTTCTTATTGGTTTTAGTCAATATGATTTTAGAAGAATTGGCGTAAAATGCGTATATATTTACTCTTGAATTATATTTTTTTAAATCAAATTTAGTTGACAAAGATCACTCGTAAGGTTCTGTGCAAAATAAGAAAATGCGTCTTTATATTTTTTCTTCCGAGTTCTTTTCTTATTGGTTTTAGTCAATATGATTTTAGAAGAATTGGCGTAAAATGCGTATATATTTACTCTTGAATTATATTTTTTTAAATCAAATTTAGTTGACAAAGATCACTCGTAAGGTTCTGTGCAAAATAAGAAAATGCGTCTTTATATTTTTTCTTCCGAGTTCTTTTCTTATTGGTTTTAGTCAATATGAATTTTGGAAGAATTGGGCGTAAAATGCGTATATATCTACTCTTGAATTATATTTTTCCAAAATTAAATTTTGTGAAGTTCAGTTCGAGTGAATCAGGTTAGGAAATGTTCAACTCTATCTGGGTCAAGTTAAGGACCCAAAAATAAGTGATATTTTGCATTTCTAAAATTAAATTATTCATTGCCTGTTTTAAGTATATTATAATATTAGCAAAATATAGAGACCTACAAAAGCACTCTGATAGGGCAGGCCTCCGCCACAGCAGGTTATTTCTCGAAACCAGCTTGCCTTTCCCAGAATCAATTTAGACCGTAGGCGTATTTGAAGTCTGTGTGACAACCATGTAGGAACTTGTGAACTAAGGAGGTGGGGTTTTAAGGAGCCCATATGTCTACCTACTGAATCGTCAGAAGCTATTGCCTGACCCTCCTTGGTCCTAGCTTGTGTGGTTAGTGATCTTGGGTGCTGATCGTATGTATATATGGTCAATCTCTAGGGCATTATCAATGTTCCTTGTTTCTGCTATTCATGAGCAACTTTTAAATCATAAACCTTAAAATCTGAAAAATGTTTCAAAGTGTTTTCGTTAACATAAAATCAATATAACCATTTTTTTATGAAATACTGAAAATTAATTAGATTGGGAACCGCGTCGTAATTTGAGGCTTATTATTTATCATTCCTGATTAATTATTGATTTTCATCAGCGTCGGTGCTTCATTCAACCATTTGATAAAAAACTGCAAATTCTAAGGCAGACAGATGATATTCACTTTGTTACGTTTCATTACTTATTTTCTTAAATCAAAATCCACCAAATTCTGAGTAAAAAGACGTGAAATAACTCACTGGTAGCTTATTTGAATCTTCCCTGTCTCGCAACTTGTTGAATGGGAGTTCGAACCCCACTCAAGCTCGATAGTTTCTAGTAGTTTCGACATCCTCACCATCCTTGTGAGTTAGGGAGGGTGTGCTTTTGGGAGTTTATAGTTCTACGTGATATTATTATTATTATTATTATTTTCTAAGCTACAACCCTAGTTGGAAAAGCAGAATGCTATAAGCCCAGGGCCCCCAACAGGGAAACTAGCCCAGTAAGGAAAGGAAAGAAGGAAAAATAAAATATTTTAAGAAGAGTAACAACATTAAAATAAATATTTCCTATATAAACTATGAAAACTTTTAACAAAACAAGAGGAAGAGAAATAGGATAGAATAGTGTGCCTGATTGTACCCTCAAGCAAGAGAACTCTAACCCAAGACAGTGGAAGACCATGGTACAGAGGATATGGCACTACCCAAGACTAGAGAACAATGGTTTGATTTTGGAGTGTCCTTCTCCTAGAAGAGCTGCTTACCATAGCTAAAGAGTCTCTTCTACCCTTACCAAGAGGAAAGTAAACAGCCATTACCTGGCCCTCCCCGGTCCTAGCTAGTTAGAGAGGGGGGATGGTGTGTTTTGGGGAGATTATAGGTCTAATTGCCATTGCCTGGCCCTCCCTGGTCCTAGCTTGTTGGAGAGGGGGATGATCATATGCATATATGGTCAATCTCTAGGGTATTGTCCTGAACCCTGTATCATTCATGAACGAGCGCCCTGTGTGTGTGTGCAAGACCTAATTCCAAATATCAGAACACTTGCATCAGGTAGAGTTAATGTTATAAGCAAAAAATCTTCACAAAATCCAAATTTTTTTTTCTTTGAAAGAAAATTTTTGTAAAAGAGAAAATATGTAAAGCTCTAGCTGATGTGTCTGCACTTATAGTATGTTTTCTAGCTAACAAATATATATCTCTTTAAAATGTGTTTCAACATATAAATGAAGAGGGTCACTTATTGTCTAGATGGAGAGAGAGAGAGAGAGAGAGAGAGAGAGAGAGAGAGAGAGATTTTTCTAGCTAAAAAAAATATTTCCCTTTTAAAATATGTTTCAATATATAAATGGATAGGGCCACTTATTATCCAGATGGAGAGAGAGAGAGAGAGAGAGAGAGAGAGAGAGAGAGAGAGAGAGGTTCTCTAGCTAACAAATATATTTCCCTTTTAAAATATGTTTCAATATATAAATGGATTGGGCCACTTATTATCCAGATGAAGAGAGAGAGAGAGAGGGAGAGAGAGAGAGAGAGAGAGAGAGAGAGAGAGATAGAGAGAGAGAGAGAGAGAGAGAGAAGTTTTCTAGTTAACAAATATATTTCCCTTTAAATTGTGTTTCAACATATAAGTAAATAAGGCCAGTTATTGTCCAGAGAGAGAGAGAGAGAGAGAGAGAGAGAGAGAGAGAGAGAGAGAGCACGCACCAATAATATTCCTAAAAACTGGTATTTTTCGGAATTTCAGTTTTGAGGGAAACTGAAAACAGAAATTCTACAATACCATAAAAAACAGAGTAATTACAAATCGTAAGCTGAAAAATTCATAGATTTGCTCACGGTCGTTCATCATATTCATAATTAATATTTTGTTAGATTTCATCCATACATTTTTGATGTATAGTAATGATATAAAGATATTCGATAGAGAGATAATATTCTTTATTTTAGAGTCTACATTAAATATGCAGTGCTTGTTGAGAAGTTATTAAATAAAGTGTATTATTATTATTATTGTTATTGTTATTATTATTATTATTATTATTATTATTATTATTGTTATTATTATTGTTATTGTTATTATCATTTTTATGATTATTATTATTATTATTATTATTATTTTTATTATCATTGTTGTTGTTGTTATTTCTATTATCATTGTATAGTAATAATAATAATAATAATAATAATAATAATAATGATAATGATAATAATAATAATGATAATAATAACAATAACAATAACAATAATAATAATAATAATAATAATAATAATAATAATATTAATAATAATAATAATAACAAACACACTCGCTCCAAAGTCTGCCCCTGGAAGAGAAGTTATTGGTCGGATCTGCACAGTGAGAAAAGCAATTTCAATAAATCTAAAGACCTGTGCTCTTTCAAAGGGGTCAAAGACATATCTCACGCAATGATTAAACGTATGCACCACTCTTCTCCCTTCTCTATCGCGAGTTCTCCTTTTTCGCGAGTTTTCCCCTTTCGCGAGTTCTCCTCTTTCGCGAGTTCTCCCCTTTCGCGAGGTCACGTGGCAAGATGGTTTTCCATTGTCAGGTTAATGAAAAAGTGACCTGTATTATAAATCGTTGTAATCTCGGAGAATTAATGCCATATATTCAGCGGGTAGTTAGACGATAGATTTTCAATAACAGGATAGACATTTGTTTTGCTGGGTCAGGCCAATGTTCGTGGTAGCCTATTGTCAATAACCCTGACTAGCGATTATCTGGACTGGGGTTCGAGACTTGCTCAAGGTCGATAGTATCTTATAATGACTGTAAGCACACCATCCATATGAGTTAAGAATTGAAGGTTAAGGGGAACTTATAGCTTTATTTGCTGAGTCATCAGCAGCCATTGCCTGACCCTCCCTGGTCCTAGTTTGGTTGGAGATGGACTTGGTCGTTGATCGTATGTGTATATCATGTTATTATTATTTGCTAAGCTACAACCCTAATTGGAAAAACAGGATGCTATAAGCGGAGGGGCCCTACCAGGGAAAATAGCCCAGTGAGGAAAGGAAACAAGGAAAAATAAAATATTTTAAGAACAGTAACAACATTTAAATATATATTTCCTATATAAACAATAAAAAACTTTATCAAAACAAGAGGAAGAGAAGTAGATAGAATAGTGTTCCAGAATGCACTCTCAAGCAAGAGAACTCTAACCCAAGACAGTGGAAGACCATGGTCAGTCTCTAGGGCATTTTCACTGTTCCTTGCCTCTGCCATTCATGAGTGACCATTGAACCTTATGTTTTATTCTCTCAAAAGGCTTGAGTTTGTCTTTCCTGTTTCGATGGAAACCTGGAGTGAAGAGAGGAGTCGTTTTCACAAACAATCCTCACATTTGGGTTCGAAATTTTTCTTCTTGGGTTTTCCTTACTCTTGCAATCTCAATCTCAATCTCAAGTTCAAACGTTCAAAACTCTAAAAGTCAAATTGTATGTCGAATACCTTGAATGAACTTCCAGAGAAAAAAATTCAATAAACAAAAAACGGTCTGGAAATGGTTTGTATTCCTTTTTGACGAAAAAGAAATAAAGTAAATAACACATGAAATATTATTTTTTTTCCACTGAAAATGAGTTGCAGAAAAAATGTAGGAATAACATTTAAAAAAAAGATGAAATATTTTATGAAAAAAATACAAGAAATCATAATAAGGCCCATTTGAAAAAGAAACAGAATTTTTTTTCCTATTTATGTATACATGATATAAGAGAAGACTGGTAGAGAGAGAGAGAGAGAGAGAGAGAGAGAGAGAGAGAGAATAGATTAAGAAAGATCGTGTCGATTAGTTAACTCTTCTATTCCTAAGAACTATAAACTAAAATCTTTCCTTGATAAAAACGAAGTAGAGAGAGAGAGAGAGAGAGAGAGAGAGAGAGAGAGAGAGAGAGAGAATAGATTAAGAAAGATCGTGTCGATTAGTTAACTCTTCTATTCCTAAGAACTATAAACTAAAATCTTTCCTTGATAAAAACGAAGTAAAGAGAGAGAGAGAGAGAGAGAGAGAGAGAGAGAGAGAGAGAGAGAGAGATCGTGTCAATTAGTTAACTCTTTTATTCCTAAGAACTATAAACTAAAATCTTTCCTTTATAAAAACGAAGTAAGAGAGAGAGAGAGAGAGAGAGAGAGAGAGAGAGAGAGAGAGAAAAGAAAACTAAATTCACAGTCTCCTTTACTTCATATCCCACAATATCTAGACCGTGAAAAGACCTTCGTCGAATTATACGCCAAGGAAAGATACACACATACATACATACATGCACATACAAACACACACGTATACACACACGCGCGCACGCGCATACTGTTCATTCCATTCCACGTTCCTCGTCCCTCGTTCCCCATCGTTCCATAAAGCACTTTTTTTTCCCCGCTGGGAACTTGTTAAGTGTGTCGCATAAACTAAGATTTTACACAGCTGGGTGTGGAAATTAATGCAAAGCAAGCATCGGGGAGAGAGAGAGAGAGAGAGAGAGAGAGAGAGAGAGAGAGAGACGGAATGCAGATATGTATTTATTGCTGTATTTGTTTCCTGTCAGCTTCTTGCATGCACCTTTTCCATTTAGTTCTCTCTCTCTCTCTCTCTCTCTCTCTCTCTCTCTCTCTCTAAGCATATTCTTAGACATTCTTAGTATGCGATGCTTTTAAGTTTAAACAACTCCTATAAAGTCTTGACTCTGACAAAGAATTCCCCAAAGGAAAGGGAGGAATATAGAGAAGAAACACATAAATGATAATTTTACTCTTGACATCAGTAATATCGTTTAGTTGTAACTAAATAAAAAAGATAATAATTAGAAATTTTTTCAACATATCTCGTGTATATATATATATATATATATACTGTATATATATGTTTATATATATATATATATGTATATATATATATATATATATATATATTTATATATATATATTACTGTATATATATATATATATATATAGACGCATATTTTACGCTTATCACGTGTCTTAAATACAACAACAGCAACAACAAATGCAGCTGTTTCCGGTAAACTGCAGGACAAAAGCCTCAGACATGCCCTTGTTCATGTCTTGGGTTTGTCCAGTTTTCATCACGCTAGTCACTGCAGAATTGAGATGGAGGGAGATATTAGTCTGACAGGTCAGAGCAAACCAACCTAGTAGGAGGTCGGCCCTAGCTAGTACAGCTTCGCTGATACACAAATCCTTTCACCACGTTGATGTATCCCCTCTCAAAAAGGTTAGCATAGGTCGAATGATTGATCATAGTATATTTAGGCGGTACAGTCATGTGGAAAGAATAGAGAACAATAAGATAGCAAAGAGCCTGTTTAAATGAACGGTACTAGCAAGTAAAAGGAAGTAAGCTTCACAAATTAGTAAGAAGATAGAATGTCAATAGTTTTTCAGGCGGTGCAGTCATGTGGAAAGAATAGAGATAAATAAGATAGCATAGAGTGTATAAGCTTCACAAATTAGTCTGCTTTGACAAGAGGTTTGGCATTCCTGAAGATCCGACGTCAATCCCGTTGCAAAAATAGAATCATGATCTTCGTGAGAATTTAGATATTTTCAATGATAATAATTTCATTAATGATGATAGTTTCAATAATATAATAGGACAGTCTAGATATTTTTGAATAGAGAGCTAGATATACATATAAAAAAGAAGTGATTTCATATCTAGGACGCTCAAGAGTATATGCTAGATAGAAATTAATGACCGTGCAGAGGGGCTAGGCGAATGGTATAAGCTTTCTGTGAAGGTGTATTAAGGGATCAGTTTTGTGGAAGCTTTAATGTTTTCGGGCCTAATCTAGGAAATAACAGTAAAAGGGGAAATGGTTAGATGATATATATATATATATATATATATATATAAATGTACATGTATACATTTATGTATGGGTATACTATAAATATGTATATATATATATATATATATATATCTATATATATATATACAGTATATATATGTATATATAAAAATATATATACACATATGTATTTAGATAGATATATACACACACACACACACACATATATATATATATATATATATATATTATATATATATATATATATATGGGTGTGTAATTGTGTATTTATATAGCCATCTAAATACATATGTATATATACAGTATAGCCTCTAGATTTATATATATATATATATATATATATAGTATATATATATATATATATATGTATATATATATATATATATGCATATGTGTGATTGTATGTATGTATGAGGTGAACGTTATCGTTATTCAAGAATGTGTATGCTCACTTAATATATTTACCACCGAAGCAGATATAATCACTTTTATTTGATAAGCAGAGAATGTTGAGAAAATATCAGATTCTTTGCAGATACAAATATCAAGACTTATCTTTCCAGAGTAACGACTCTTTACGATTATGAGGAAATACGGTAAAAAAAAACGTTTTCATAGGAATCACGGGAGAGAGATCATCACTAGGAGATGAAAATTATATCCAGACATCCTCTCTCTCTCTCTCTCTCTCTCTCTCTCTCTCTCTCGATGCTTTCTATATTTATTTGTTCGACCCTCTCTCCCTCGACTCATGCTTCTAATATTTTTTGTTTGACACATTTTCTCTCTCTCTCTCTCTCTCTCTCTCTCTCTCTCTCTCTCTCTATATATATATATATATTTGTTCGACCCTCTCTCTCTCGACTGATGCTTCTTATATTGGTTTGTTTTACATCTCTCTCTCTCTCTCTCTCTCTCTCTCTCTCTCTCTCTCTCTCTCTCTCTCTCTCTCGATCTTGGATATACTGAGAAACCTCAAATTAGCTCCCGTCTAGTTGACAGGCGTCGGTCGAATGCCCTTTAAAACTGTCTGTACGTCTGTCTCTTTTAATAAGCTTCAAAACCATTCAATGATATTTACCTTTTTTTTTTTTTTGCTTATTTTAGTATTAAATTTGAAATCCCCTCAATGAAATGTATTGGTGGCTTTGAGGATTAATGTTTTGGTATTCCTTTCTATGATTCTTTTTTGCTATTATGATTAGGATTCGTATTATTATTAACAGTAGTCGTAGTTTGTGTTGTTGATGTTGTTGTTGTTGTAAATTGCCATAAAGCCTGGTTATACCCAAGTTCGTTTATCATTTATGTATATTTGTTAACAGCTGTCCACTATCACTTTAAGTTATCCTTGAATTATATAATAAATCGTTAACTACAAGAAATATTTCTCAAACCTCTTAGCGTCCCTGACTGGTGAACGCCAGACTTGGTTTCGATTCCCGCTCAAACTCGTTAGTTTCTTTGGTCGCTGCAACCTCATTATCCTTGTGAGCTAAGGCTGGGTGGGTTGGGGGAGCCTATAGGTCTATCTACTGAGTCATCAGCAGCCATTTTCTGGCCCTCCTTGGTCCTAACTTGTGTGGAGAGGGGGCTTGGGTGCTGATCATAAGTATATAAGGTCAGTCTCTAGGGCATTGTCCTGCTCGATAGGGCAATGTCACTATCCCTTGCCTCTGCCATTCTTGATCGACCTTTAAACCTTTATATATTATCTGACCTTTCACTCTTCATTTTCATGGCTAACTGGTATTTGACGTTATGTGGGTGGACACCGCGCTGAAGGCGTTTTGACAAATAAGGAGAGATCATCTTTTGCAATACTCTATCCCCCAACAGAAACTTCTTTCATCTTTCCCTACCATGAAAGATAATGTCAATCTTCTTTCTTTTTAGTAGGACGAAACTGCACAATTTGAAAGCCATTACAAATTATTCCTTGGTAAGTTGAAGCAGGTAAAGTTTGAAGTCTGAAACAACTCGAATCATTCAAGATATATTTAGAAGGCATGAAAATAGGTAAGACTGAACACTACGTGGTATTGTGCTTAGTCTTAGCTCATATGAAATGTGAGTTACCTATAATGAAATACATATACTCTTATACATTTTAACTGCATTAATTTATCAGTTATGTATAAGGTACCCGCGTACGTATAATGTCTTGATTAAAAGCCTCTGAGAAATTGCAATAACTGGTGTAAATTCAGTGTTAACGTAATAATTTGACATTATTATTATTATTATTATTATTATTATTATTATTATTATTATTATTATTATTATTATTATTGGAGTGATTCTTACTATGCTCATTCATAGCCATCAGGGACTTTCAATGCAAATATTTGCTTACTAATAATAGAAATTATATCAGAAAGTGTCTCCATAAATATATCAGAAATGTTTTTTTTTCTCGTACGGTGTTCTACAATTGAATAGTGCTCAATTCCTAGACTGTTCGATATATTTAACAAAAGCTTAAAGAAGACATTAGGAAATAAGATTTTAATGACTTTATGAACTTGCTATCATCGTAGGCTTTTATATTTCAATATTGTTCAAGACCTAGATATTATCTGAAATTAAGATTAGGATAACTAGATTCTATCTGAAATTGACTTTAGAATAACTAGATTTTATCTGAAATGAAAATCAGAATAGGCAGATTTAAAATTAATCTCTCATTCACAGCCTGCTACAAAATGTTACACAAACGGGGATTAGAAATATGACAAAAAGATTAAATCGAGTCGAAACGTTCATCACCGAGAATAGCGCGAAAGAGCTCTCGAACTTAGCGCTAAACCCATTCAACCTTTCGCTCGAAACGTACACACATCACTTCAACATCGTCCCTAAAGAAGACAGACAAGAGACGAAATCCCAGTGGCAATCCAACGAAAATCTAGTTGACCTCCATCTGTACATTGGCACGAAATCCCGCTCTTATGGTAGAGATAAATGGTGATCTGACTGGATTTGGCATATAATCGTCTTGAATCCTCATTGGCTATGCAGGTACTCAGTCACTCGGCTAACGGTCCAGTGATCTCTGTCAGCGCCAGCGGGAAGGGATAGATTTTTTTGTTTATTTGAGAATAATCGAAAACGGTTTGTAGTTGGTTTCGGTTTTCGAAATACTTGTAGGAGATTGTTATGTTTTGCATTTGTTCGTAGTAAAGTTAAGAAATAAGTTGTTTTAGCTTAAAAAAAAGTCCTTGGCTAAGAAGGTATTCAGTCACTCAGGTAACGGTCCTGTGATCTCTGTCAGGGCCAGCGGGAAGGGATAGATTTTAATGTTTATTTGAGAATAATCGAGAACAGGTTCTAGTTGGTTTCGTTTTACGAAATACTTGTAGGAGAGTGTTATGTTTTGCATTTGTTCGTAGTAAAGTTAAGAAATAAGTTGTTTTAGATTAAAAAAAGTCCTTAGCTAAGAAGGTATTCAGTCACTCAGCTAACGGTCCTGTGATCTCTGTCAGGGCCAGCGGGAAGGGATAGATTTTAATGTTTATTTGAGAATAATCGAGAACGATTTGTAGTTGGTTTTGGTTTTCGAAATACTTGTTGGAGATAGGTATGTTTTGCATTTGGGCCTATTAAAGTTAGGAAATAAGTTATTTTAGCTTAAAAAAGTCCTTAGCTGAGCAGGTATTCAGTCACTCAGCTAACGGTCACGTGATCTCTGTCAGCGCCAGCGCCAGGATAGATATTTCGTTTTTGTTTATTTGAATATAATTGAGAACTGTTTGTAGTTGATTTCATATTATGAAATACTTGTAGGGGATTGTTATGTTTTGTATTTGTTCGTGGTAAAGTTAAGAAATAAGTTTTTTTTTGCTTAAAAAAGTCCTTAGCTGAGCAGGTATTCAGTCACCCAGACAATGG
>NC_090742.1:4418955-4426455 GCF_036898095.1 Palaemon carinicauda
CTACCGAGCTGTTTTCATTCTTATATCTGATCTACCTAGCAGTTTTCATTCTACTATGCGATCTACCCAGTTGTTTTCATTCTGATATGTGTTCTACCAAGCTGTTTTCATTCAAATATGTGATCTACCGAGCTGTTTTCATTCTATGTGTTCTACCAAGTTGTTTTCATTCTAATGTATGATGTACTGAGCTGTTTTCATTGTAATATGTGATCAACCGAGCTGTTTTCATTGTAATATGTTATCTTTCGAGTTGATTTCATTCTAATATATGAGCAATCAAGTTTTTTTTCATTCTAATATGCGATCTTCCGAGTTGTTTTCATTCTAATATGTGATCTACTGCGCAGTTTTCATTCTAATATGTGATCTACTGAACTATAATCATTCTAATATGTGATCTACCGAACGTTTTAATTTCTAATAAGTGATCTACCGAGGTGTTTTCATTCTAATGTGTGATCTATTGCGGGGTTTTCCTTCTAATATGTGATATACCGAGTTGTTTTCATTTTAATATGGGATCTACCGAGTTGTTTTCATTTTAATATGTGATCTACCGAGTTGTTTTCATTTTAATATGTGATCTACCGAGTTGTTTTCATTTTAATATGTGATCTACTGAGAAGTATTTTGCTCCGCCGTGGCTCGTTTCGCTCGCGAAGAACAGAAAGCATCACTGCTCCTATCTACTGGCAAGCGGTTCACTTAGAGCTGCGCACGCCCGCCTCGTTGGTCTTTATTTCTGGGATATTTTTTAAAACTTCTAATAGTGTTTTCTCCACGCGATTCGTAGATCACATGCCATAAGTTGCAGATCGCTGTCAGAGATTGGTGGATCGCAGACATTTGGTAGAACACATATTGGAAGAGCACCCTTTCTTGTTTGTACTAATCAGTCCATCCATATCTTTGACGCGGGCTTCTCTGTTTGGATCTATGAACGTATATTTATTTTGGTTCTTTGAAGTTATGGAAAAACCTTACAAAGGCCGGCCACACACGTGCAATTTTAACTGACAGTTACAACTGTTCAGTTATAACTGTCAATTGAAACTGCACGTGTGTGGGTATCTCAGTATCTCATCAGTTTAACATAAACGATCAGTTAAACCAAGACAAATAAAATTCCAATCCTTTTTAACAGAGAAGATTAACCGAACTGTATAGTTCTCAGTGTAAAAATCGTGTTTAGTGTGATAGTTAATCTTTCATGTGGAGATATTGCACTTCTCATTACTGTATCTTTTTTTGTTATGAAAGGAGAAACCAGAGAAAAGCAACTTTTGGTACACTGTTTCAGTCATGCACAAATAATTGAGAAAATCTAATTGTTCTAAACTTAATTCCTTTAATAGGCCATTATCCGAACATTGATTTCGCATTAGTAACCACTGTTTGCACCACCTTTTTTTTTTTTTTTTTTTTTTTTTTTTTTTTTTTTTTTGTAGTATTAGGAGTACACCGAGAATGGCAAGCTTGTACTGGTCGGAATCCAATGTAAAAACTGAAGGATTGAACTGTACGTGTGTGTGCCTCACAGTTTAAACTGACGTCAGTTTAAACTGACGTAAATACAGTGAACTGTTGTAACTGTCAGTAAAAACTGCGAGTGTGTGGCCGGCCTTAGAGATTAGCGATTCATGTGTCGTATCTATTTATGCATAACATGACAATATACATACATATATTCGTATATAGTATTTGACTGGAACTCTAGAAAAACTCTTGGGGCCAATTTTTCGCAAATAATCCAAGAGCTGCCTTTAAATCTTTGCTTTGATATTTTTATGCTTTTTCTGTGTGATAGAATTGAACGAACCTTTTCTTTTTTTAAACCCAGAAAAATGGAAAACTTGAGTTGTTCATCTTTTGAATTGTTATGCATGTATCATCCAACGTCCAGGTGCGTAGTTTGACAAACAATCACAAATATAAACATAAATACACACGCAGACACACGCACATACATTTTCACACACACACACACACACACACACACCCTGTTTGTGTGTTTGTTTTTGAACAGCTTCTTTGCCGCAACTTTAATCGTAGAGTAGTTAAACTTGCTTGGATTAACTGTTATTTAAAAAATTGGAAATTATTACATTTTTGAAGGTCAAGGGCAAAGGTCAAGGTCCCGGTCAATCAATATATCCAATTCACGCTATCAGCCATAAGTTTGAACATCGTTTTCACAGAGACTTCAAACTTGGCTCATATTTGAATGTATGAAAATCCACGTCAAGTAATATATTTTTAGGTCAAAGGTCAAGGTCGAGCGAAAGATCGAGAAATAAGCTGCTGCGGCGGAGGTCTGCTCTCTACTGAGTGCCCCTCTAGGTTTTATCTAATCTGGTAATGAATTTAAAGAGGTAAGAACCTCATTACAAATCCTAATGTAATTATTGTTATTATTATTACTAGCTAAGCTACAACCTTAGTTGGTAAAGCAAGATGGTATAAGCCCAAGGTCTCCAAAAAGGAAAAATAGCCCAGTGAGGAAAGGAAACAAGAAAATAGATAAACGATACAAGAAGTAATGAAAAATTAGATTGAAATATTTTAAAAACATTAACAAAATTAAAACATATATTTGATAAATAAGATATATAAAATGACTTATATAATCCTGTTCAACATAAAAACATTTGCTGCGAGTTTGAACTTTTGAAGTTCTGCTGATTCAACTACCTTATTAGGAAGATCATTTCACAACTTTGACACAGCTGGAATAAAACTTCTAGTACTGTGTAGTAATGAGCCTCATGATGGAGAAGAATTACTTACAGTAATAGACAAGGACATTCAGCTTCTTAGTGGCAGATTTATATCCATTTCATAATGATATTCTTTCATTACTGATAATATTAAAAGTTTAATATCTTTAGTTATTTCAAACGTTTGGGATGCCGACTTATTTCAATTTGTAAGTTACAAATATTCTGTAGGAATAGAGAGTTAGGGAAAAATATTTAGAAAATCATCTTTGGAAACTTTAAACGAGTTATTTCAATTTCTTATTCTAAAAATATTCTGTAGGAAGTGAGAGAGTTAGATGAAAATATTTATAAAGTTGTCAATGGAAACATTGAAGGAATTATTCCAATTTCCAAATATTCTGTTAGAAGTGAGAGAGTTAGAAAAAACGTTTTAAGAATTATTTATGGGAATATTAAACAAGTTATTTCAATTTCAAAGTTTCCAAATATTCTGTCGGAAGTGAGAGAGTTGAAAATAAATATTTAAAAAGTTTTCCCCGGAAACATCAAAACAAGGCAAAATTTTCCCCATCTAGTTATATTAATCCAGATTTGTATTACATGTTATCAAAGTCATACTGTCTGACCTGCTTTCCGTAATTTTGCAAGACCATATTAGAAACTTTATACAGCGAAAGTATTTCCAGAATCTGAGGCTCGGTCTCCCATCGCGTAATTGGCTTTCCGGGAGCCTTTTCAAAACATGGAGAAGAAGCATCATCATGAACTCTTAATACTGACGAGTTACAGAAAACCTTCTTCTTCTTCTTCTTCTTCTTCTTCTTCTTCTTCTTCTTCTTCTTCTTCTTTACTGTACCTATTATTACTATTATTATTATTATTATTATTATTATTATTATTATTATTATTATTATTATTATTATTATTATTATCATTATCATTAATTATTATTTCTATTGACGAAATATATATATATATTTTTAATTCTTCTTCTTCTTCTTCTTCTTCTTCTTCTTCTTCTTCTTCTTCTTCTTCTTCTTCTTCTTCTTCTTCTTCTTCTTCTCTTTATTATTATTATTATTATTATTATTATTATTATTATTATTGTTATTATTATTATTATTATTATTATTAGAGTTTCATAATATCTCATTAAATGTAATTTGTGAAACTGTAAAAAATGTGTTATCTTTTATTAATTTTGATCATATATTACATTACATTCATAAAAATGTAGATATATTTAAGTACCAAATGTTTATTATTATTATTATTATTATTATTATTATTATTATTATTATTATTAGCTAAGCTACAGCAGAGTTTAAAGCAAGATGCTATAAGCCCAAGGGCTCCGACAGGAAAAAATAGCCCGGTGAGGAAAGGAAATAAGGAAATAGATAAATGATATAAGAAGTAATGAACAATTAAAAGGAAATATTTTGAAAACATTAACAAAAATAAAACATATATTTCAATTTACTAAAAAAAAAGAAAAAAAAATCTGAGGAAAATCATTATCATTTATAATATATATTTCGACTTGTTCATTGAAAATAGTAATAACAACATCAACAATGACAATAACATCAACAACAACAGGAATAAGATTTTTCATCATAAAAATGCTATATTTTCAGGGAGTAAAAAAAAGCCTATTGTTATTTACAAATAAAAAACAACAAGAAATCGGAGGGAAATCATTATCATTTATAACATATATCTCGACATAAGCATGGGAAATAGCAATAATAACAACAGCATCAACGATAACAATAACATAAAAAACAACTGTAATAATAATTTTGATTATAAAAATGCTTAATAAATCTATTTTCAATTTCATCAACATCAATTCAAAAGATAAACATTGATTGTTGTTATTTACAACAACAACAACAACAACTACTACTACTACTACTACTACTACTACTACTACTACTACTACTACTACTACTACATGAAAGAACAAAAAACGAGAGTGAAATAATTTTCATATATAACATATATGTCGATATATTTATCGAAAATAAAAGCAACATAGTAATAACGTCAACACAAACAGTAAAAATAATTTTGATCTAAAAATGCTATATTTTCATGGAATAAAAAAACCTATTTTGAATTTCATGAAGACTACGAAGTTTAGATAAAGGCATTTTCATCCCCCAAAAATAAACGACGTCCATTGCACAATGAAATGGTCAACATGAATAGTAAATGATAATTTTGATCTAAAAATGCTATATTTTCATGGAATAAAAAAAAAATAATTTTGAATTTCAAGACGACTAAGGAGTTTACATAAGGCCATTTTCATCCCAAGAAAGAAACGAGGTCCATTGCACAATCAAAATTTCAATATGAACAGTAAATAATAATTTTGTTCTAAAAAAAAAGCTATATTTTCATGGAATAAAAAAAAAAAAAACAATTTTGTATTTCATGAAGACTAAGGCGTTTACATAAAGCCATTTAAATCCCCAAGAAAGAGACAAGGTCCATTGCATAATCAAATGGTCATCATGAATAGTAAATATTAATTTTGATCTAAATTTTTTATTTTCATGGAATAATAAAAAACCTATTTTGAATTTCATGAAGAATAAGGAGTTTATATAAAGCCATTTTTAACACCAAGAAAGAAACGAGGTCCATTGCAAAATTAAGTTGTCAATATGAACAGAAAAAAAAAATTGATCTAACAATGCTATATTTTCATGGAAATTAAAAAAAAAAAAAAACATTTTGTATTTCATGAAGACTACGGACTATACATAAATCCATTTTCATCCCCTAGAAAATAACTATGAAAAATAGGGGTTTTAATACACAACTATATTGTAGAAATGGACGAAGACGCGCGGTATATAAATATATCCTGTCCGTCAGAATTTAGGGAATATTTTGATGGCGATTTCGAAGGCAACAAAATAGATGAACTCTCCTGATGCCTGAGAACGCGACCCTTACCCTTTCGCCATTGGGATTAGTTCCAAAGAATTGTTTTAGAGAGATGGATCGCTCAAATATTGTAAATCGTTGGGGGGAACGATTTCATATGTGAGCGTGGAAAGTGCCTGTCTTTCTTTTTGTTCGTTTCAAATGCTTTTTTTTTATTTTGTTTATCTTTTTTTTCTATATTTATTTCAATGAATTTATTATCACTTGACTCGTCCTTGTTGGTGTTATAATGATGATGATGGTATTATTATTATTATTATTATTATTATTATTATTATTATTATTTTTATTATTATTATTATTATTATTATTATTAAGCTACAACCCTAGTTGGAAAAGCAGGATGCTGTAAGCCCAGCGGCTCCAGCAGGGGAAAAAACATTATTTTTAACTTTGCTTACTATTGTGATGTGACCATCTCTCTTTCAAAAGCTTCAGACTTGGTGATAAATAACTTAACAGGTGGTTGCAAACAGCAATATTTCATGATCTAGACCAGATACTATTCAAATACGTATTTTTATTAATCAACGTTTTCACTTTTGTTACAATCTGTCTAACATCTGTATATCAAAATGTTGTCTTCACTCACTTATGGCCTAATTCAGTTTCGTTTCCGCAGAAGCAGCATTTGCAAGGCAACTGCTGATTGCCATTGACCGATCAGTGAGACAATCGCCTGTCACTGTATAGTTATGCCATTTTATAAGGTAATTCATGACCTGCTTGTGTTACAGTTGCAATAGGCTGCTATTTTACGATTAAGTCTATAGACGACTTTCCCGGGGAAATGACTTGATGCAGCCCAAAATCCTTAGCATGCTCCGCCTACTAAACATCGTGACTGGCCGCCATCTTATCACAGCTGTTTCTTGTAAACATGACAATACTAATAATAAAACAAATAATCATATTTTCATAGTGACACAAGCGTCTGGTGTGCACAGCACATTCATGTACCGCTTGCCAGAACAAAGGAGCAATGAGATAATGTTTATTTGCGAGCAAAGCAATCCACAGCGGAGCAGAGACCCTTTAAGTCAGTGGTTCCCAAACTGGGGGGCGTGCCCCACTAGTGGGGCGTGTGGACGATACAAGGGGGGCGTGTGGACGATACAAGGGGGGCGTGAAGTTATCTGCTCGAAATTACTTGTTTAATAGAATAATAAAATCATTAAAAGAACAAACATTTGTCATTACATACATATAAAGTATAATTATAGCAGTCACTCCTTAGTCTCATAAGTATTTCCAAATATTATATGCCTTGTTTTCAAATTATCTATTCTTAAAATTGCAACTCAATTTTGCCAATTTGCTAATGTTCAAACTTTTTTTCGCTCACTTTGAACCAAATGTTTCGTTTTTAGTTACTGGAATGTACTATTATTTGTTTGAGTGGCTTTCATTATTAAAATGTAATGCAAACAGAAATCTGTTTTCCTGTACAATGTTAAGAAATAAATGTGAGAATCATTTCATATAAAAAAAGGAGAGGAGTGGGGGGACGTAAAGGGTCTACTGGAAGCAAAAAGGGGGTGTCAGGTAAGATAGTTTGGGAACCACTGCTTTAAGTGATGGCCAATCACAATGCTTACGGGTAGAACATATTGAAGATTTTTGGCTGCAACCAGTTGCAGGCCCTTCCCAGCATGGACCAGTGAACTAAATTGTTTTATGAAGCCTTTGAAAATCAAGTAGCTCAGCAGTACTTTGAATCACCCATCAGAAACTGTATGACAAGTAGGTCTGCCCCTTAGGAAATTAGATGCTATTAAATTATTTAAATCATTCTATTAGTTTCGATTTTTTA
>NC_090742.1:4431455-4438955 GCF_036898095.1 Palaemon carinicauda
GATATGAAAAGAACCGCTAATGGTGCAAAACCATTGCTGATCAATGATACATACACAAGACTGCAGGCAGCTGTATTTACGACGCGTGATCGCCAAGGACGATAAATCTATATTGTTCCAAGGTAAATTCAACCTTATCGTTCGACCAGTCACATTTCAAAAGACGATGGGGGTAACCAACAGCCCTTCGCTATAATCGTTATTACTTTTGCTAACGAAGTTGGAAGGAGGTTATGTTTTTGCCCCAGTTTGTGTGTGTGTATGTGTGTGTTTGTTTGTGATCAGCTTCCTGGCCACTATTTTAATCGCAAAATAATAAAACTTGCAGAGATTAACTGTTATGTAAAAAGCTGGAAATGATTAAATTTTGGAAGTCCAAGGTCAAAGGTCAAGGTCATGGTCAAGGTTTTAGTTCCAATTCACGTAATCAGCCATAAGTTTGAACATCGGTGTCACAGAGACTTCAAACTTGGTTCATATTTGAGTTTATGAAAATCCCCGCCAATTAATATATGTTAAGGTCAAAGGTCAAGGTCGATGTCGAGCAAAATGTCCAATTCACGTAATCAGCCATAAGTTTGGACATCGTTGTCACGGAGACTTCAAAATTAGTTCATATTTGAGTCCATGAAAATTCACGCCAATGAATAAATATTAAGGTCAAAGGTCAAGGTCGAGCAAAATGTCCAATTATTATTATTATTATTATTATTATTATTATTATTATTATTATTACTTGCTAAGCTATAACCCTAGTTGGAAAAGTAGGATGCTATAAGCCCAAGTGCTCCAACAGGGAAAGTAACCCAGTGTGGAAAGGAAACAAGGAAAAATAGAATATCTTAAGAGCAGTAACAGTATTAAAATTGATATATCCTATATAAACTATAAAAACAACAAAATAAGAGGAAGGGAAATATGATAGAATAGTGTGCCCGAGTGTACCCTCAAGCAAGAGAACTCTTATTCAAGACAGTGGAAGATCATGGTACAGAGGCTATGGCCCTACCTAGGACTAGAGAGCAATGGTTTGATTTTGGAGTGTCCTTCTCCTAGAAGAGATGCTTACCATAGCTAAAGACTCTCTTCTACTCTTACTAAGAGGAGGAGTAATCATATTTTCATATTTGAGTGTATGAAAATCCACGCTAATTATGTTAAGGTCAAAAGTCAAGATCAAGAAATAAGCTGCCACGGCGGAGGTCTGCGCTTTACTGAGTATATCTAGTCGCCTCAGTGGTTTAAGCAGAACCTGTGATTACAATATATATATAATATTTCGGATCAAACCACAAGAGACGCTTCCTGCATTTTCATACAATATTTCTTTACGACAGTGAGGCCGTGAATGCAATAATGCTGCGTTTTTTCTCCGGGGAGTCATAAGAAGTTTGTTGCAAGATTGCGAAGGCAATAAACCTTGCTTCCCTTGGGGCTCATAAACAGATCGCTTATTGCATTTTAATCGGAGGCAAGTAATGAAAATCATCAATGGGGGTTTAGATGAGGTGTTTATTATTATTATTATTATTATTATTATTATTATTATTATTATTATTTACTATTGTTATTATTATTATTATTATTATTTTTATTATTATTATTATTATTATTATAATTATTGTTGTTATTATTATTATTATTATAGTTATTATTATGATTATTATTATTATTATGATTATTATTATTATTATTATTATTATTATTTTTGTCATATGATCTGAATCTTGATGTTTTTATTATTAATATTACTATTAAGATTATTATTATTATTATTATTATTATTATTATTATTATTATTATTATATGATATGAATCTTATTATTATTATTATTATTATTATTATTATTATTATTGTTGTTGTTGTTGTTGTTATTATTATAACTTGGTGAAAATCTTAATAATTTCTGGTGAAAATGAAGAAAAGTAGGATTATATTCTATGAAAAGTCAACTGGATGTTAATGTGTAAATTGAAATGATATTACATGCAATTGCATACGTACAACTAAGGACTAAGGAGGAAGGATAAAATTAAGCAACATTACAGATAGAAAATACGGTTATAAGACGTGGATAGCTAATGAACCAAGCACCAGCCACCCGTTGAGATATTACCGCTAGAAAACAATTGGGTCCTTTGACTGGCCAGACAGTACTACATTGGATCTGTGACGGGCCGAGAGAGGGTTGTGAACTCAAAGGCAGGATGCAATCAACTGAGTTGTTTATTAAGGAACACTCTCCTTTATATACAAAACCTCAAGGCAACAGGATATAACCTGTTCGAGAGACAGACAATGTCACAGAGCAAAACCGGAGACATGATCATTCAGGTTCTTTTTAGTGCGAGGGAAGAGCGCAGATACAAGCATAATATATACAAAATAATTAGGTACAATTGTGTGACACACGGTTGGTACATGGCTCCCCCCCTAAAAATGACATACTGTACATGTTAAATAGGGCGCCCTGATCTAGAGAGGTGAACTGTAGGCGGGTCATCTGGCAGAAGATAAGCAGGTTTTAGACGATCAATGGAGACCCAGTCTTCTTTGCCACGAATGTTGAGTAGGAATGCTTTCGGACTGCGTCGGATCACAAGGAAAGGGCCCGTGTAAGGGGGCGTTAGTGGTGGCTTGCTAGTGTCGTTGCGCAGGAAGACGTGCGTTGCAGAGTGCAAGTCCGTTGGTATGTGATGCTTCGCTGGGGGCTTGTAAGTCTGGCGGCACGGAGTAAATTTTCCCACGACGTGACGTATGCGCTGGAGATCGTCGGAGGAGGTTGTAGAAGGAAAAAATTCGGCAGGGACGACCAACGGGTCGCCATACACCATTTCAGCTGCCCAGACGTCGAGGGCGTCTTTAGGAGTGGTCCTTAGTCCCAGGAGGACCCAGGGAAGCTGAGTAAACCAGTTGCAATCCTTGCAGCGGGACATCAAAGCTGCTTTGAGGGTGCGATGAAAACGTTCAACCATTCCATTGGCACCGGGGTTGTAGGCCGTTGTCTGATGTAGGGTGATGCCCAGGAGATTCGCTAATGACGTCCACAATTGAGAGGTGAAAGTGGTTTCCCTGTCAGAAGTAATATGCTCAGGGATACCGAATCTTGAAATCCATCCAGAGAGTAAGGCAGGTGTACATGAGGCGGACGTTGCAGTTTCCATGGGAATGGCTTCAGGCCAACGAGTGGAGCGGTTGATGACGGTAAACAGGTAACGATGTCCTTGTGATGTGGGTAGGGGGCCTACAACGTCGACGTGAATGTGTGCGAAACGACGCTGAGGTTGAGGAAAGGTGCCCACTCCTGAATCCGTGTGTCGATGTACTTTGGAAGTTTGGCAAGAAGTACAGGTGCGGACCCAATCCTTAGCATCCTTAGAAATCCCGTGCCAAATGAACTTTGCCTTCAGCAGCTGTGCCGTAGAACGGCACGAGGGATGTGAAAGGCCGTGAATGAAATCAAACACCTGTCGGCGCATGGGAGCGAGTCGACTTCCGGGGTCACCAATGTGACGGGCCGAGAGAGGGTTGTGAACTCAAAGGCAGGATGCAATCAACTGAGTTGTTTATTAAGGAACACTCTCCTTTATATACAAAACCTCAAGGCAACAGGACATAACCTGTTCGAGAGACAGACAATGTTACAGAGCAAAACCGGAGACATGATCATTCAGGTTCTTTTTAGTGCGAGGGAAGAGCGCAGATACAAGCATAATATATACAAAATAATTATGTACAATTGTGTGACACACGGTTGGTACAGATCCTTCTCTTTGGTTACAGTTCACTGTTTTGCCTACACATACACCGAATAGCCAGGCCTATTCTTTGCATTCTCCCCTGTCCTCATACACCTGACAACATTGAGATTACCAAACAATTCCTCGCTCAAGGAGTTAATTACTGCTATGTAATTGTTCAGTGGCTACTTTCTTCTGAGCAAAGGTAGAAGAGACTCTTTAGCTATGGTAAGCAGCTCTTCTAGGCGGACACTCCAAAATCAAACCATTATTCTCTAGTCTTGGGCAGTGCCATAGCCTCTGTACCATGGTCTTTCACTCTCTTGCGGTAGAGTTCTCTTGCTTGAGGGCACACTCGGACACACTATTCTATCTTATTTCTCTTCTTTTTTTAATTGTTCTTATAGTTTATATATGAACTATTTATTCTAGTGATCTAATGATCTAATTTAATTGTTAATTATTTTAATTATAGTTCCCTTATTTCCCTTTCCTCACTGGGCTATTTTCCCTGTTGGAGCTCTCGGGTTTATAGCATCCTGCTTTTCCAACTATGGCTGTAGCTTAGCAAGTAATGATAATAATAATCTCTCTAGCGCCATAAACAAAGAACATCCGATCGTAAAACAAGTGATCAGAAACAATGGAGTAGCACCAGCACCAGCATCACAAGGCATATGACTATAACGTATTCCTTGACCATTGTATTGCAGCATACGGCGGTGTTCGCTTGCTTTTAGTTTGATTGGTTGCTATGACAGCGTCTCGCTTATCAGATTAGGGGGAGCCGTCCATGACACCAGGGCATTCTCTGTTGCTACACCTCCCTTCGGTAGACCTCCGGGTACCTTCTCCCGTTATTCGATTTTTCATATTCATTGAATGACATTCGAAAAAAATGTATGACCCCCCTTTAAAAATCTTGTTGATTAAGCAGTGTTGCTGTCGGTTGGGTTACGAATATTTTTTTGTTTTTCATTTTTTTTTTCGAATTTGACAGTGATGTAAATGCGTTGGTAAGTCTTTCCTGTTTTATTGATGGTGGAAAAATATGAGATAGGTTTTACTGCATCTATGCAGCTGGAGCAGGTAATTACAAAGTATGTTTTAAGAGTACGATTTCTAATAGGAAGCTTAATAGATCGACTGTAAAACTAAAAACTTATATTGCTGATATATTGGCGTAAAGGTATGAAAATATTGTTTAATGGGTAAATTATATGAATAGGATTTTTAACCATGATTATATTAATGATGATTATGTTTATCTGTTTGTATATGTATTATATATATATATATATTATATATATATATATAATATATATATATATATATATATATATATATATATATACATATATACATATATACATATATATATGTACATCTGTCTATCAGTATATATGTATATATATATATATATATATATATATATATATATGTAGGCTATATACTGTATATATATATATATATATATATATATATATATATATATATATATATATATATATATATATTATATATGTATATGTATATATATGTCTATATATAAATATATATACAGTATATATACCTGTATATATATATACATATATATATATATATATATATATATATATATATATATATATATATATATATATGAAAATATTTCTAATGGGTGAATTATATGAATAAGATTTCTAACCATAATCATATAAAAGATGCTTATGTTTATCTGTTTGCGTGTGTGTTTATATAAATAAATATATATATATATATATATATATATATATATATATATATATATATATATATATATGTCTTATCAGTATATATGTGTATATGTGTATATAGATATGTAGGCTATATATACTGTGTGTATATATATATACACACACACACACACACACACACATATATATATATATATATATATATACAGTATATGTATATATATATGTATACAGTATATGTATGTATATATTTGTGTTTATAGTAAAATATATATACATATATATATATTTATACATATATATATATATATATATATATATATATATATATATATATATGTATATATATATATACTGTATTTATCACACATAAATAGAAAGGTCATCCTGGTATCGCATGCAAAAAGCCATAACCCGACAACGACGGCTCTGTCATCATTCGCAATCAACCTAAGAGCCAGCAGACAGCAGCAGACGACAGCAGACACATGGCTTTCCCACCGATAGCTCCTCTGCTGTCCTTTCCGCTGTCAAGCAATAGTGTCTGTCGTTTTGACGGGCGTTTAACTCGACGTCAATCCTTGCTTGCGAATGATCGCAAAGCTTCGCATCCATTGCGATGTTATTTTCATTACTGTATATACGTGGAAGTTCTCGCTCCCCTGTCACTCGGAGACCGGCTGGTGGATGTGGTTTGCCTGTCCAGTTAGGTCGACAGGTGGACTGTTTCAGAGGGAATTAGCGCCAGTTATTAATACATTTGATTTCAGGGAGAATTATCACCAGTTATTAAATGCATTGATTTCAGAGGGAATTATCACCAGTTTTTAACACATTTGATTTCAGTGGGAATTATTACAAATTATTAACACATTTGATTCAGTGGGAATTATCACTAGTTATTAACATATTTGATTCAACGAATTATTATCAGTTATTAACAAATTTGATTTCAGAGGGAATTATCACCAGTTATTAACAGCTTAGTTTTCAGAGGAAATTATGACCAGTTATTAACACATTAGATTTCAGTGGGAATTAATAACATTTATTAACACATTTGATTTCTGAAGGAATTATCGCCAGTTATTAATACATTTGATTTCAGGGAGAATTATCACCAGTTATTAAATGCATTTGATTTCAGAGGGAATTATCACCAGTTATTAATACATTTGATTTCAGATGGAATTATCACCAGTTATTAAATATATTTGATTTCAGATGGAATTATCACCAGTTATTAATACATTTGATTTCAGATGGAATTATCACCAGTTATTAAATATATTTGATTTCAGAGGGAATTAGCACCAGTTATTAACACATTAGAATTCAGAGGGAATTATCACAAGTTATTAAATACATTTGATTTCAAAGGGATGTAATACCATTTATCAACACATCTGATTTCAGGGAGAATTATTACGAATTAGCATATTTGATTCAGAACGAATTATTATCAGTTATTAATACATTTGATTTCAGAGGGAATTATCACCAGTTATTAACACATTAGATTTCAGAGGGAATATCACCACTTATTAACACATTTGATTTCAGTGGGAATTATCGCTAGTCGTGAAATCAATTGATTTAATTAGATTCTAATACTTTTGCTTTCTTTGACAATTACCTTCTATTTTCTTGGATTTTTTCCTTTCCTCACTGAGTTATTTTCCCTGTTGGGGCCCCTGGGCTTATAGCATCCTGCTTTCCAACTAGGGTTGTAGCTTAGTAAGTAAGTAAGTAAGTAAGTAAGTAAGTAATAATAGTAATAATAATACAACAACAACAACAAGAAATGCATCCGTTTCTATTCCACTGCAGGACAAAGGCCGCAGACATGTCTTATTTCTTGTCTGGGGTCAGGCCAATTTTCATCACCACGCTGTCCAGTACTGGTTGGTGGTAGTGGGAGACTCGATTCTTATTGCTCACGGCAAACCAATCTAATGTGGGTAGCCCTGACTAGTGCAGCTTTACTGATCATGGCGATACATAAACCCTTCCACCACTAACCTGTAAATGTAACTATACTTAT
>NC_090742.1:4443955-4461455 GCF_036898095.1 Palaemon carinicauda
GAGGCAAGGGACAGTGACATAGTTAAAGGGAGGGTAATTATTCCTATTGACAAACAAGGGTCTCCTCCCTAACGCTTAAAGGTTTAAAGGTCGCTCATGAATGGCAGTGGCAAGGGACAGTGACATAGTTAAAGGGAGGGTAATTATTCCTATTGACAAACAAGGGTCTCCTCTCTAACGCTTAAAGGTTTAAAGGTCGCTCATGAATGGCAGAGGCAAGGGACAGTGACATAGTTAAAGGGAGGGTAATTATTCCTATTGACAAACAAGGGTCTCCTCTCTAACGCTTAAAGGTTTAAAGGTCGCTCATGAATGGCAGAGGCAAGGGAGAGTGACATAGTTAAAGGGAGGGTAATTATTCCTATTGACAAACAAGGGTCTCCTCTCTAACGCTTAAAGGTTTAAAGGTCGCTCATGAATGGCAGAGGCAAGGGACAGTGACATAGTTAAAGGGAGGGTAATTATTCCTATTGACAAACAAGGGTCTCCTCTCTAACGCTTAAAGGTTTAAAGGTCGCTCATGAATGGCAGAGGCAAGGGACAGTGACATAGTTAAAGGGAGGGTAATTATTCCTATTGACAAACAAGGGTCTCCTCTCTAACGCTTAAAGGTTTAAAGGTCGCTCATGAATGGCAGAGGCAAGGGACAGTGACATAGTTAAAGGGAGGGTAATTATTCCTATTGACAAACAAGGGTCTCCTCTCTAACGCTTAAAGGTTTAAAGGTCGCTCATGAATGGCAGTGGCAAGGGAGAGTGACATAGTTAAAGGGAGGGTAATTATTCCTATTGACAAACAAGGGTCTCCTCTCTAACGCTTAAAGGTTTAAAGGTCGCTCATGAATGGCAGAAGCAAGGGAGAGTGACATAGTTAAGGGGAGGGTAATTATTCCTATTGACAAACAAGGGTCTCCTCTCTAACGCTTAAAGGTTTAAAGGTCGCTCATGAATGGCAGTGGCAAGGGAGAGTGACATAGTTAAAGGGAGGGTAATTATTCCTATTGACAAACAAGGGTCTCCTCTCTAACGCTTAAAGGTTTAAAGGTCGCTCATGAATGGCAGAGGCAAGGGAGAGTGACATAGTTAAGGGGAGGGTAATTATTCCTATTGACAAACAAGGGTCTCCTCTCTAACGCTTAAAGGTTTAAAGGTCGCTCATGAATGGCAGTAGCAAGGGAGAGTGACATAGTTAAGGGGAGGGTAATTATTCCTATTGACAAACAAGGGTCTCCTCTCTAACGCTTAAAGGTTTAAAGGTCGCTCATGAATGGCAGAGGCAAGGGAGAGTGACATAGATAAGGGGAGGGTAATTATTCCTATTGACAAACAAGGGTCTCCTCTCTAACGCTTAAAGGTTTAAAGGTCGCTCATGAATGGCAGTAGCAAGGGAGAGTGACATAGTTAAGGGGAGGGTAATTATTCCTATTGACAAACAAGGGTCTCCTCTCTAACGCTTAAAGGTTTAAAGGTCGCTCATGAATGGCAGAGGCAAGGGAGAGTGACATAGTTAAGGGGAGGGTAATTATTCCTATTGACAAACAAGGGTCTCCTCTCTAACGCTTAAAGGTTTAAAGGTCGCTCATGAATGGCAGTAGCAAGGGAGAGTGACATAGTTAAGGGGAGGGTAATTATTCCTATTGACAAACAAGGGTCTCCTCTCTAACGCTTAAAGGTTTAAAGGTCGCTCATGAATGGCAGAGGCAAGGGAGAGTGACATAGTTAAATGGAGGGTAATTATTCCTATTGACAAACAAGGGTCTCCTCTCTAACGCTTAAAGGTTTAAAGGTCGCTCATGAATGGCAGAGGCAAGGGAGAGTGACATAGTTAAGGGGAGGGTAATTATTCCTATTGACAAACAAGGGTCTCCTCTCTAACGCTTAAAGGTTTAAAGGTCGCTCATGAATGGCAGTAGCAAGGGAGAGTGACATAGTTAAGGGGAGGGTAATTATTCCTATTGACAAACAAGGGTCTCCTCTCTAACGCTTAAAGGTTTAAAGGTCGCTCATGAATGGCAGAGGCAAGGGAGAGTGACATAGTTAAGGGGAGGGTAATTATTCCTATTGACAAACACGGGTCTCCTTTCAAGTGCTTAAAGGTTTAAAGGTCACTCATGAATGGCAGAGGCAAGGGACAGTGACATAGTTAAAGGGAGGGTAATTATTCCTATTGACAAACAAGGGTCTCCTCTCTAACGCTTAAAGGTTTAAAGGTCGCTCATGAATGGCAGTAGCAAGGGAGAGTGACATAGTTAAGGGGAGGGTAATTATTCCTATTGACAAACAAGGGTCTCCTCTCTAACGCTTAAAGGTTTAAAGGTCGCTCATGAATGGCAGAGGCAAGGGAGAGTGACATAGTTAAGGGGAGGGTAATTATTCCTATTGACAAACACGGGTCTCCTTTCAAGTGCTTAAAGGTTTAAAGGTCGCTCATGAATGGCAGAGGCAAGGGACAGTGACATAGTTAAAGGGAGGGTAATTATTCCTATTGACAAACAAGGGTCTCCTCTCTAACGCTTAAAGGTTTAAAGGTCGCTCATGAATGGCAGAGGCAAGGGAGAGTGACATAGTTAAGGGGAGGGTAATTATTCCTATTGACAAACAAGGGTCTCCTCTCTAACGCTTAAAGGTTTAAAGGTCGCTCATGAATGGCAGAGGCAAGGGAGAGTGACATAGTTAAGGGGAGGGTAATTATTCCTATTGACAAACAAGGGTCTCCTCTCTAACGCTTAAAGGTTTAAAGGTCGCTCATGAATGGCAGAAGCAAGGGAGAGTGACATAGTTAAAGGGAGGGTAATTATTCCTATTGACAAACAAGGGTCTCCTCTCTAACGCTTAAAGGTTTAAAGGTCGCTCATGAATGGCAGAGGCAAGGGACAGTGACATAGTTAAAGGGAGGGTAATTATTCCTATTGACAAACAAGGGTCTCCTCTCTAACGCTTAAAGGTTTAAAGGTCGCTCATGAATGGCAGAGGCAAGGGAGAGTGACATAGTTAAGGGGAGGGTAATTATTCCTATTGACAAACAAGGGTCTCCTCTCTAACGCTTAAAGGTTTAAAGGTCGCTCATGAATGGCAGAAGCAAGGGAGAGTGACATAGTTAAAGGGAGGGTAATTATTCCTATTGACAAACAAGGGTCTCCTCTCTAACGCTTAAAGGTTTAAAGGTCGCTCATGAATGGCAGAGGCAAGGGAGAGTGACATAGTTAAAGGGAGGGTAATTATTCCTATTGACAAACAAGGGTCTCCTCTCTAACGCTTAAAGGTTTAAAGGTCGCTCATGAATGGCAGAGGCAAGGGAGAGTGACATAGTTAAGGGGAGGGTAATTATTCCTATTGACAAACAAGGGTCTCCTCTCTAACGCTTAAAGGTTTAAAGGTCGCTCATGAATGGCAGAAGCAAGGGACAGTGACATAGTTAAAGGGAGGGTAATTATTCCTATTGACAAACAAGGGTCTCCTCTCTAACGCTTAAAGGTTTAAAGGTCGCTCATGAATGGCAGAGGCAAGGGACAGTGACATAGTTAAAGGGAGGGTAATTATTCCTATTGACAAACAAGGGTCTCCTCTCTAACGCTTAAAGGTTTAAAGGTCGCTCATGAATGGCAGAGGCAAGGGACAGTGACATAGTTAAAGGGAGGGTAATTATTCCTATTGACAAACAAGGGTCTCCTCTCTAACGCTTAAAGGTTTAAAGGTCGCTCATGAATGGCAGAGGCAAGGGAGAGTGACATAGTTAAAGGGAGGGTAATTATTCCTATTGACAAACAAGGGTCTCCTCTCTAACGCTTAAAGGTTTAAAGGTCGCTCATGAATGGCAGAGGCAAGGGAGAGTGACATAGTTAAAGGGAGGGTAATTATTCCTATTGACAAACAAGGGTCTCCTCTCTAACGCTTAAAGGTTTAAAGGTCGCTCATGAATGGCAGAGGCAAGGGAGAGTGACATAGTTAAAGGGAGGGTAATTATTCCTATTGACAAACAAAGGTCTCCTCTCTAACGCTTAAAGGTTTAAAGGTCGCTCATGAATGGCAGAAGCAAGGGACAGTGACATAGTTAAAGGGAGGGTAATTATTCCTATTGACAAACAAGGGTCTCCTCTCTAACGCTTAAAGGTTTAAAGGTCGCTCATGAATGGCAGTAGCAAGGGAGAGTGACATAGTTAAGGGGAGGGTAATTATTCCTATTGACAAACAAGGGTCTCCTCTCTAACGCTTAAAGGTTTAAAGGTCGCTCATGAATGGCAGAGGCAAGGGAGAGTGACATAGTTAAAGGGAGGGTAATTATTCCTATTGACAAACAAGGGTCTCCTCTCTAACGCTTAAAGGTTTAAAGGTCGCTCATGAATGGCAGAGGCAAGGGAGAGTGACATAGTTAAGGGGAGGGTAATTATTCCTATTGACAAACAAGGGTCTCCTCTCTAACGCTTAAAGGTTTAAAGGTCGCTCATGAATGGCAGAGGCAAGGGACAGTGACATAGTTAAAGGGAGGGTAATTATTCCTATTGACAAACAAAGGTCTCCTCTCTAACGCTTAAAGGTTTAAAGGTCGCTCATGAATGGCAGAAGCAAGGGACAGTGACATAGTTAAAGGGAGGGTAATTATTCCTATTGACAAACAAGGGTCTCCTCTCTAACGCTTAAAGGTTTAAAGGTCGCTCATGAATGGCAGTAGCAAGGGAGAGTGACATAGTTAAGGGGAGGGTAATTATTCCTATTGACAAACAAGGGTCTCCTCTCTAACGCTTAAAGGTTTAAAGGTCGCTCATGAATGGCAGAGGCAAGGGAGAGTGACATAGTTAAAGGGAGGGTAATTATTCCTATTGACAAACAAGGGTCTCCTCTCTAACGCTTAAAGGTTTAAAGGTCGCTCATGAATGGCAGAGGCAAGGGAGAGTGACATAGTTAAGGGGAGGGTAATTATTCCTATTGACAAACAAGGGTCTCCTCTCTAACGCTTAAAGGTTTAAAGGTCGCTCATGAATGGCAGAGGCAAGGGACAGTGACATAGTTAAAGGGAGGGTAATTATTCCTATTGACAAACAAGGGTCTCCTCTCTAACGCTTAAAGGTTTAAAGGTCGCTCATGAATGGCAGAGGCAAGGGACAGTGACATAGTTAAAGGGAGGGTAATTATTCCTATTGACAAACAAGGGTCTCCTCTCTAACGCTTAAAGGTTTAAAGGTCGCTCATGAATGGCAGAGGCAAGGGACAGTGACATAATTAAAGGGAGGGTAATTATTCCTATTGACAAACAAGGGTCTCCTCTCTAACGCTTAAAGGTTTAAAGGTCGCTCATGAATGGCAGAGGCAAGGGAGAGTGACATAGTTAAAGGGAGGGTAATTATTCCTATTGACAAACAAGGGTCTCCTCTCTAACGCTTAAAGGTTTAAAGGTCGCTCATGAATGGCAGAGGCAAGGGAGAGTGACATAGTTAAAGGGAGGGTAATTATTCCTATTGACAAACAAGGGTCTCCTCTCTAACGCTTAAAGGTTTAAAGGTCGCTCATGAATGGCATAAGCAAGGGACAGTGACATAGTTAAAGGGAGGGTAATTATTCCTATTGACAAACAAGGGTCTCCTCTCTAACGCTTAAAGGTTTAAAGGTCGCTCATGAATGGCAGAAGCAAGGGAGAGTGACATAGTTAATGGGAGGGTAATTATTCCTATTGACAAACAAGGGTCTCCTCTCTAACGCTTAAAGGTTTAAAGGTCGCTCATGAATGGCAGAGGCAAGGGACAGTGACATAGTTAAAGGGAGGGTAATTATTCCTATTGACAAACAAGGGTCTCCTCTCTAACGCTTAAAGGTTTAAAGGTCGCTCATGAATGGCAGAAGCAAGGGAGAGTGACATAGTTAAAGGGAGGGTAATTATTCCTATTGACAAACAAGGGTCTCCTCTCTAACGCTTAAAGGTTTAAAGGTCGCTCATGAATGGCAGAAGCAAGGGAGAGTGACATAGTTAAAGGGAGGGTAATTATTCCTATTGACAAACAAGGGTCTCCTCTCTAACGCTTAAAGGTTTAAAGGTCGCTCATGAATGGCAGAAGCAAGGGACAGTGACATAGTTAAAGGGAGGGTAATTATTCCTATTGACAAACACGGGTCTCCTTTCAAGTGCTTAAAGGTTTAAAGGTCACTCATGAATGGCAGAGGCAAGGGACAGTGACATTGCCCTATTAAGCAGGACAGTGCACTAGTGACTGACCATATATATGATACAGTATATATATATATATATATATATAATCAGCACTCAAGACCCTCGCAACAGTGGTTATGTTGCAGCGACTGAAGGAACTAACGAGTTCGAGCGGGACTCGAACACCTGTCTGGCAATCACCGGGTAAGGACGTTACCAACAGGCCACCACGATAAACAAGAGTCTCCTCTCAAATGCTTAAAGGTTTGAAGGCCACTCATGAATGGCAGAGGCAAGGGACAGTGACAATGCACTAGCTAGTAAGATAATGCCCTAGAGGCTAACCATATATATCAGCACCCAAGACCCACTCTCCATCCAAGCTAGGACCAGGGAGGGCCAGTCAATGGCTACTGATAACCCAGTAGGTACCCTACAGGCTCTCCTAAAGCCCCCATTCTTAGCTCGCAAGGAGAGTAGGGTTTCAGTCGCTACAGAAAACTATCGAGCTTAAGCGGAACTCGAAGCCAAGTCCGGCAGATCAACATGCAGGGACGTTTCCAATAGACCACCACCTACAGGTCATTTGATTTCACTCTTTGAAATATATTTTGTCATTTAATATCACGCTTTGAAATATTTTTTGTCATTTGATTTCACTCTTTGAAATATATTTTATCATTTGATTTCACTCTTTAAACATATTCTATCATTTGATTCAACTTTTTGAAATATATTTTATTATTTGATTTCACTATTGGAAATATATTTTGTCATTTGATTTCATTCTTGGAAATACATTTTATCATTTTATTTCACTCTTTGAAATATATTTTGTCATTTGATTTCACTCTTTGAAATATATTTCATCATTTGATTTCACTCATGGAAATATATTTTGTCATTTGATTTCACTCTTTGAAATACATTTTATCATTTGATTTCACTCTTTGAAATATATTTTGTCATTTGATTTCACTTTGAAATATATGCTGTCATTTGATTTCACTGAAATATATTTTGTCATTTGATTTAATTCTTTGGAATATATTTTGTCATTTGATTTCACTCTGAAATATATTTCATCATTTGACTTCACTCATAGAAATATATATTGTCATTTGATTTCACTCTTAGAAATATATTTTGTTATTTCATTTCAGTTTGAAATATATTTTGCCGTTTTATTTCACTCGTAGAAATATATTTTGTCCTTTGATTTCACACTTTTAAATATATTTCATTTGATTCAACTTTTTGAAATATATTTTGTCATTTGATTTAACTTTTTGAAATATATTTTGTCATTTGATTTCACTTTTTGAAATATATTTCTTCATTTTATTTCACTCTATGAAATATATTTCATCATTTGATTTCATTCTAAAATATATTTTGTCCTTTGATTTCACTCTTTGAAATATATTTCACTCTTTGAGATATATTTTATAATTTGATTTAACTCTGAAATATATTTTGTCATTTGTTCTCACTTTTTGAAGTATATTAGCCTATATCATTTGATTTCACTCTGAAATATATTTTGTCATTTGATTTCACTCTGAAATATGTTTTGTCATTTGATTTCACTCTGAAATATATTTAATAATTTGATTTCACTCTTTGAAATATATTTTGTCATTTGATTTCACTCTTAGAAATATATTTGGTTATTTCATTTCGCTCTTTGAAATATATTTCATCGTCACTATCAATATTCTTTGCTTTTAGTAATTGCCTATTGCGAAAAGATATTCACCCTTATATTTTTTTTACGATCAGTGAAACGAGTAATTACTTTTGAGGTCGAAATGCTTTGATTAATTTACAACATATTTATTCTTTCTCTTATATATAGAGAATTGTCTATATATAGGCATAAAAGACCAGGTACATCGTTATATCATAAAAGCCTTTCTTTGAAGTGTCTTTCCAAAAGGAATAAACTATATTGAAATGTTTATCTATTCGGGTTATTCATATCTGGTGTAGAAAGTGAAATAGTAAATTGCTGAAAATCTATTTTCGTTGTGACCAAAACGTGTAGAGAGAGAGAGAGAGAGAGAGAGAGAGAGAGTGAGAGAGAGAGAGAGAGAGAGAATAAGGTAAGATTCTCTTTGAGATAGAGAGAAAATAGGGAAGAATTCGAGAGAGAGAGAGAGAGAGAGAGAGAGAGAGAGAGAGAATAAGGTAAGATTCTCTTTGAGATAGAGAGAAAATAGGGAAGAATTCGAGAGAGAGAGAGAGAGAGAGAGAGAGAGAGAGAGAGAGGTACGATTCTCGATAGATATAAAGAGAAAATAGGGGAGGATGAGAGAGAGAGATAGAGAGAGAGAGAGAGAGAGAGAGAGAGAGAGGTACGATTCTCGATAGATATAAAGAGAAAATAGGGGAGGACGAGAGAGAGAGAGAGAGAGAGAGAGAGAGGTACGATTCTCGATAGATATAAAGAGAAAATAGGGGAGGATGAGAGAGAGAGAGAGAGAGAGAGAGAGAGAGAGAGGTACGATTCTCGATAGATATAAAGAGAAAATAGGGGAGGATGAGAGAGAGAGAGAGAGAGAGAGAGAGGTACGATTCTCGATAGATATAAAGAGAAAATAGGGGAGGACGAGAGAGAGAGAGAGAGAGAGAGAGAGAGAGAGAGAGGTACGATTCTCGATAGATATAAAGAGAAAATAGGGGAGGATGAGAGAGAGAGAGAGAGAGAGAGAGAGAGGTACGATTCTCGATAGATATAAAGAGAAAATAGGGGAGGATGAGAGAGAGAGAGAGAGAGAGAGAGAGAGATATTCTGGGGAAGGGTAGAGAAAATAAGGGAGGACTCGAGAGAGAGAGAGAGAGAGAGAGAGAGAGAGAGAAGTACGATTCTAGAGAGAGATATAGGGAAAATAAGGGAGGATTCGAGAGAGAGAGAGAGAGAGAGAGAGAGAGAGAAGTACGATTCTGGAAAGGAATATAGAGAATTTAAACGAGGACTTGAGAGAGAGAGAGAGAGAGAGAGAGAGAGAGAGCAGACATTGATCAAAGTACCATCTCTATTAGCGATTAATTTTTTACTAACCAGTAAATAATAGCACATGTGAAGTTATCTCTCCATTAACTCTCCCACAAGAAGTGATAAATAAAGATGATGAAATTGATATCTTTGGTGGCCTACTGGAAATGTCCCTGGCTGGCGATCTTACGGACTGGGACTCGAGTCCCGCTTAAGCTCGATAGTTTCTTGTAGTGTCTGGAACCTCTCCATCCTTTTGAGTTAAGGATTAGAGTTTTGGGGAGCCTATATGTCTACTGCTAAGTCAACTGCAGCCATTACCTGGCCCTCTTTGGTCTTAGCTTGGGTGGAGAGAGGCCTTGGGTGCTGATCGAATGTTTATATGGTCAGTCTCTAGGCCATTGTCCTGCTAGCTATAGTCAATTCTTTTTAGTGATGCAGATTTACACCGACTCGCAGGGGTGCCCTTCTTGCTCGGAAAAGTTTCCTGATCGCTGAATGGTTAGACAAAATAATTCTAACCAATCAGATAGCAGGAAACTTTTCCGACCTAGAAGGGCACCGCTGCGAGTCAGTGCAAATGTGCCTCATTAAAATAAATTGAGTATAGGGCATTGGCACTGTCCCTTGCCTCTGCCATTCATGAGTGGACAATAGAAGATGAAATACAGACTTGAAACTCGCAATAGATCTGGAGAATGTAGTGTAAGTGAGAGTGGGTCACAATAAGTTAGGAGAGGATAAGAGTACATGGATTAGGCACTGTTAATTTAGTAAATATTGAGGAAACATTTACAATATTTTATTGAAAATATTCATCCAATGGTGAAATTTGATTAATTCTACAAAAATCTATGAGAATAATATCACTTAGGTCCTAAAGCCAGCTATGAATCTCAACAATTTTGACGAAGAACTGCAAAGATAACAAGCACTTAAAATTCCTAAATAGCCTAGAAATAATTTATAGATATATTTTGCAAAAATCCTTTATTAGAATAATATCACATAGGTCATAAAGCCAGTTACGAATCTCAACAATTTTCACGAAGAACTGCAAATATAATAAGCCCATTATATTTTTGAATAACTTCTACATTATCTGTAACTAGACCTGGAAATATATTAGAAGTATTGTTAGAAGTATCACAAATATCATACAGAACAAGATTTTATATCAACGAAGATCACGAAGAACTGAAGACAAAACAAACCCTTCATTTTTTTAATAACTTTGACCAGGTAGACGACCAACCAAGATCACCAAAAAGTGAAGAAATGATAAGTCTTTTTTAGTAACTTTGACCAGATAGACGAACAATCAAGGTCACAAAGAACTAAAGTAATAACAAGCCTATTATTTTTTTAATAGACGAACAACCAAGATCACGAAGAACAACAGAAATAACAAGCCTCTTTTAATAAATTTGACCAGATAGAAGGACAACCAAGATCACGAAGAACAACGGAAACAACAAGCCTTTTTTAATAACTTTGACCAGATAGACGAACAACAAAGATCACGAAGAACAGTAGAAATAACAAGCCTTTTTTAATAACTTTGACCAGATAGACGAACAACAAAGATCACGAAAAACAATAGAAACAACAAGCCTTTTTTAATAAATTTGACCAGATAGACGAACAACAAAGATCACGAAGAACAGTAGAAATAACAAGCCTTTTTTAATAACTTTGACCAGATAGACGAACAACAAAGATCACGAAGAACAGTAGAAATAACAAGCCTTTTTTAATAACTTTGACCAGATAGACGAACAACAAAGATCACGAAAAACAATAGAAACAACAAGACTTTTTTAATAAATTTGACCAGATAGACGAACAACAAAGATCACGAAAAACAATAGAAACAACAAGACTTTTTTAATAACTTTGACCAGATAGACGAACAACAAAGATCACGAAGAACAGTAGAAATAACAAGCCTTTTTTAATAACTTTGACCAGATAGACGAACAACAAAGATCACGAAAAACAATAGAAACAACAAGCCTTTTTTAATAAATTTGACCAGATAGACGAACAACAAAGATCACGAAGAACAATAGAAACAACAAGCCTTTTTTAATAAATTTGACCAGATAGACGAACAACAAAGATCACGAAGAACAGTAGAAATAACAAGCCTTTTTTAATAACTTTGACCAGACAGAACAAAATTAAAATCTTTTTGAAGCGAAAACGAACGCCCAAGACCTCCTGCAACTTAGAAATATCTTGACTGAGGATTTTTATCTGCTCTTAAAAGTCTCAAGGTTTGCTGACCTTGCAAATGAATGCAAAGAAATTATGCAAATGAATGCAAAGGAATAAGATTAGGTCATAAAAGAAAGGCGCTTATGCAAATTTTGATTCCTAAGTGGGAAGTTCAATGACTACTTCTTTCCTTTCGGATATCTAGTTTGTCGGATTTTTTTTTTATTCTATTTTTTATTTTTTTGAGAATTATGACTAATATGTTTGTGTGAATACTTCCTGCCTGTCGTATATAATGTAAAAGATTCAAAAGGTTGGCCATGAATGGCAGAGGCAAGGGACAGTGATAATGCCTTAGTAGGAAAATGTCCTATAGACTTACCATATATATATACATTTGATCAACGCCCAAGCTAAGACCAGGATGGGTCAGGCAATGGCTGCTAATGACGACTAATATGTTTGTGTGAATACTTCCTGCCTGTCCTAGACGTAAAAGGTTCAAAGGTTGGCCATGAATGGCAGAGGCAAGGGACAGTGACAGTGTCCTAGTAGGAAAATGTCCTAGAGACTGTCCATATATACATATGATCAACGTCTAAGCCACCTCTCCACCTAAGCTAAGACCAGAAAGGGCCAGACAATGGCTGCTATTGACTAAGCAGGTACACCTATAGGCCCCAAACCCACCATTCTTAGCTCACAAGTATAGTGAGGTTGCAGACATTACAGAAAACTATCAAGCTTGAACGGCTCTCGAACTCCAGTCCAGCAGATCTCCAGGCACGGCCGTCTCCAATGGGCTACCACAGCAAAATATACCTTTTTTATATCATGTGTCCTTCCATGAAAACATTTGGCTTACATAATGTTTTCTGATTTGAAATCGAACAGCAATGTTTCTTGACCTCCTTTTAAGTAGCATACTTTTGATATTTACAGTATATATTTATGTATGTATGTATGTATGTATGTATGTATACATATATATGTATATATATTTATATATATATTTATAGATGTATATATATTCATATATATATACATATATATATATATATATACATATATATATACACATCTATTTATATATATATATATATATATATATTATATATACATAATATATTCATATATATGTATGTATATATATATATATATATATATATATGTATATATATATTATATATATAAAAATAATATATTCATATATATATATATATATACTATATATATATATATATATATATATATATATATATGTCTATATATGTATGTATATATATATATATATATATATATATATATATATACATATAGACTTATGGATATATATATATATATATATATATACATATATATATATACACATACACACATAAGTGTATCAGGTGTGGTCAGGATAAGTTCATGGATTGAATTAAGGTTTAATCAAAGCTTATCAAGATTTTATTTTTAATCTATTATATTTAATCTAACTAATTACAACCTGGGTTTCTATTGCTGCTTATACCAGACTCCTACGATATGATTCCGTTTTGAGCATTGAATTCAGTATGTTGTGAGTAGCTAATATTATGGTCACACAGATAATTGTTTTTGTAAAGTCAAATTACATAAACAAATTGATATCCTTAATAGTGAATATTTGCTGATAATATTGTACGACATATAACAAATTCTCGGTTCCTGTAAGAATTTGGCATTCAACAATATGGAAAATTTATTATTCATTTTGTAGAAGCTCATTATCATTCATCGAAAAGATAGCTGTAATACTCAAAAAAATATTTATTTCCATATGAACTGGAAAGGTTTATTTTTTTAATAGGAAAAATTCTATCGCTATGGTACTTTTTTCAAAATAGAAAAAAATCTTTTTAGCGAATAAAAGTGAAAAATTCTTTTCAATGAAAATAAATAATCGGTATTTCTTCTTTCATAGCAATGCTCTCAAGTATCCAGATGGAAAATGTCAGTTACATTATCTGTAACACTTTTCAACTGGAAGGTCAGAGGATACGTTAGACACTGAAAACTGTCCTTTCAGTTGAAAAAAACGTATGTGACATCAAACGTTTTTTGACGAAGCGCATTTAGTTACTAGAAAGGTTTAAAAGATTTAAAAAATTCGACGTCGATGACCTCAGATGTCTGGATGCCAGAAAACCTCAAATCAATCAATTAAAGGTTTAAAGTCCGCTCATGAATGGCAGGGGCAAGGTACAGTGACATTGCCCTATCGAGTAAGACAATACCCTTGAGACTGACCATGTGATCAGCGCCCAAGCCCCCTCTCCATCCAAGTTAGGACCAAGGAGGGCCAGGCAATGGCTGCTGATGATTCAGCAGATAGACTTATAGGCTCCCCCAAACCCACCATTCTTAGATCACAAGGATGGCGAGGTTGCAGCGACCAAAGAAACTAACAAGTTGAGCGGGACTCGAACCCTAGTCTGGCATTCACCAGTCAGGGGACGTTACCAACATCGGCCACTACATCTACTAGTTTTATCATTCTTATTGGAATTCCGCACCATTCTTGTTTGTCTCTTGATTTTGAATCTTAATACCTTCATTAACTCTAAATAGGAGGGTTTATAAATTAGGAAATGAATGGGCCATGAGGGATAAACACACATTCACGCACGTGTATTATTATTATTATTATTATTATTATTATTATTATTATTATTATCCTCATCGTCTTTATTATTATTATTATTATTATTATTATTATTATTATTATTATTATTATTATCCTCATCGTCATTATTATTATTATTATCATTATCATTATCATTATTATTATTATTATTATTATTATTATTATTATTATTATTATTATTATTATTACTAGCTAAGCTATAACCCTAGTTGGAAAAAAAGGTGCTATAAAATATCACAGTGAGAAAAGGAATTAAGGAAATAGATAAAACTACAATAGAAGTAATTAACAATTAAACTAGAATATTTAAAAAAACAGTAACATTAAACCATAACTTGCATATATAAATTATAAATAGAGACTTATGTCAACCTGTTCAATATAAAGGCATTTGCTGCAAGTTTGAACTTTTGAAGTTCTACCGATTCAATTACCCGATTAGGAAGATCATTCCACTACTTGGTCACAGCTGGAATAAAACTTCTAGAATACTGTGTAGTATTAAGCCTCATGATGGAGGAGACATTAATATTTGAATTAACTGCATATCTAGTATTACGAACAAGATGCTACTGTCTGGGGAGATCTGAATGCAAAGGATTGTCAGAATTATGAAAAATCTTATGCAACATGCATAATAAACGATGGTACCAGAGATTAATATCTACCTATCTATCTATCTATCTATCTATCTCTATCTATCTATCTATATATATATATGTATATATATGTATATATATACATATAGATACTGTATATCTATTTATTTATCTATCTATTTATCTATCAATATATATATATATATATATATATATGTACATACACAGTATATGTGTGTGCTTTTGTGTGTGTGTGTGCGAGTGGATATAATGGAGAATATGAATCTAGCAAAAACTACCGAATTTTTTCTTAATTTTTCTTTTTCTTGTTCTTGTTCTTAATAATGTTGTAATTGAGTTTTCCAAATGGTTCCTGTAATTTTCTAATGTATTATTATTATTATTATTATTATTATTATTATTATTATTATTATTATTATTATTGTTATCATCATTATTATTATTAGTATTGCTTAAACATTATACGCAAATAATATAAACTGGTTTTTAACGAATTTCATGGAATACTTTCTTCGTTTAACTAAGTTGCAGCAGGAAAACAATATTATTCAGCAAAGTTCGAGAAATGCAGAAATGAAAATATACACTAAAATTGAATATAAGCTTCATATAAACGAAGATTAGAGTTTGATATGTGGAGAATGAATATAATTAAAGCCATTCGCATGCAGAGCAATACTTATAAACAGGGATATCTACCTTGCGAACTATATGTGGGTATTTGCAAAAAAAAAAAAGAAAAAAAAAAAGAAAAAAAAAACAGCAACAACAACAACAACTTTGGGTAGAAGCTGAAATTGGATTGTAGTTTTCTGGAGGAAGCAAATAGGTGTTTTGAAATGGGGAAGATAATTGAAGTGGATTGAAGCATTCTATAAAAAATGGCACAACACTGGAAATCGCATAAAAGATTGGTGTACCCTGAGATTGGTGTAATCAAGAAAAAATTTCTGTGTAGATTGAAATTCAGACTGTGATATAGTTAATAGCATATAGCATATAACCATGCCTTCTTCATCATGAGGGTCAATGGTACACGGTATTCTAGATTTTTTATTCCAGCTGTGAGCAAGTTGTGAAATGATCTTCCTAATTATGTTGTTGAATCGGTGGAACTTCAAAAGTTCAAAGTTGCAGCAAATGTTATGTTGAACAGGCTGACATAAGTCTTTTTTATAGTCTATATATGAAAGAGCTATTTTATTGTTGTTACTTTTCTTAGAATATATTATTTTAAATGTTCATTACTACTCTTGTAGTTTATTTATTCCCTTATATCCTTTCCTCACCGGGCTATTTTTCCATATTGGAGGCCTTGGGCTTATAGCATCATGCTGTTCCATCTTGGGTTGTAGCTCCGCTAATAATAATAATAATAATAATAATAATAATAATAATAATAATAATAATTCGGTTATATTATGGCTTCTTAGCACAGGTTAGTCTATAGCACACGTAACAGGCTATGCCAGGAAGGTTAGGTTAAGCAAATGCTATAACGAGGCGAAACAAGACATAAAACACTAATCGAAAACGTGTATGATTGTTTACTAGTGTACGTGACCCGTCATAAATGACAGCTAAATATTTAGATATGCATGCAAACGCGCACACGAATTCAGCCCTTTTAACCTCCTCCCCCTTTCTTAACTATAACCCCTCTCCCCAGGGTATGGCTATTCTCTTTCCCCCCGCTCAAGAACGACTGGGAGAGACCCGGTTGTTATACGCCTGGCAATGCCTCTGAGCGTGACCGGAAAAATATGTTTATATATAACCAAACACTTGCTTTTTATTATATCATTATCATTATTATTAGCTAAGCTACAACCCTAGTTGGAAAACCTGGATGCTATAAGCCCAAGGGCTCCAACAGGAAAAAATAGCCCAGTGAGGAAAGGAAGCAAGGAAATGAGAGAAGTAATTAACAATTAGAATAAAATATTTTAAGAACAGTTACAACAATTAAACTAGATATTTGATATTCAAACCATAAAAACTTCAACAAAACAAGAAGAAGAGGAATAAGATGGAATAGTGTGCCAGAGTGTACCCTCAAACAAGAGAACTATAACTCAAAACAGTGGAAGACCACAGTACACAGCCTATGGCACTACCCAAGACTAGAGAACAGTGGTTTGATTCTGAAGTGTCCTTCTCCTAGAAGAGCTGCTTAAGCACTTTACATAATTCGCAATAGTTTTTCTTTTAATAAACGTTGGCGAAAGAGTGTCGTTAGAGAAACCGGGTTCAGTAATCTTACTGGAATGCGTTTCGCCCAGTGGTGCCATCATGGAGAATTATGGCACTAATTAGAATGAGGCATTTGAGGTTGTACCGCTGGATCCTGGCTATTTGAAGGTAATTTGAGGGCAATCTGAGGGTAATCTGAGGGTAGTTTGAGTGCAATCTGAGGGTAATTTGAGGGCAATCTGAGGGTAATCTAAGGGTAGTTTGAGTGCAATCTGAGGGTAATTTGAGGGTAATCTGAGGGTAATCTGAGGGTAATTTGAGGGCAATTGAGGGAAATTTGAGGGTAATCTGAGGGTGATCTGAAGGTAATCTGAGGGTAATTTGAGGGCAATCTGAGGGTAATCTGAGGGTGATCTGAAGGTAATCTGAGGGCAATCTGAGGGTAATCTGAGGGTAATTTGAGGGTAATCTGAGGGTAATTTGAGGGCAATCTGAGGGTAATTTGAGGGCAATCTGAGGGTAATCTGAGGGTGATCTGAAGGTAACCTGAGGGTAATTTGAGGGCAATCTGAGGGTAATTTGAGGGCAATCTGTGGGTAATCTGAGGGCAATCTTAGGGTAATCTGAGGGTGATCTGAAGGTAATCTGAGGGTAATTTGAGGG
>NC_090742.1:4466455-4481455 GCF_036898095.1 Palaemon carinicauda
CATAAAGATCCTTAAAGACTCGAATGACTTGATCTTCCTGTGCACAGCATCCTTATTAACTTCCTTCGGTAGTTTACTCTTACCAGCGTGAGATTTCTCTTGCCCTTTTTGTTGTCCTTGAAAAGATATATGTAAATGGTTTTATGATCTTTGTTGTTTTGGAAAGATTACGTGGTTTAGCATAATGCAATATTATAATTGAAATTATTAAAATCAAGGAAATATTATTATTGTGAAAATTTTTGAAGTTCCTATTATTATTATTTAAATTATCAAAATTATGATTATTATCAAATTTCCAAAATTATTATTGCTATTGAAATTGTTGAAATTATTATTTTTCAAATAACTAAAATTATTATTAATGGAATTATTAAAGTTCTTATTTTTTAAATTATTAAATTTCTGATTTTTTAAATTATTAAATTTCATTGATAGGTAATGATTAAATTTCATTAATATAAAATGATTAATTCTCCTTTTAATGAAATTATTAAATTTCTTATAGTTGAAATTATAAAATTTCTTATTTTTGAAATTATAAAATTTCTTATTTTTGAAATTATAAAATTTCTTATTTTTGAAATTGTTTAATTTTCTATAAATGAGATTATTAAATTTCATATTTTTTAAATGATAGAATTTCTTATTTTTGAAATAATTAAATTTCTTATTTTTCAACTATTAAATTTTTTATTTTTGAAAATAAGGAAATGGTTAAAATTATTCAAATTATGACTCCAAAATGTTCAAGTTTGAACTTCTGAACTTCCATCAATTCATAACCATGATTAAAATTACTGATAATGAAATTATTAAGATTATTATTTTTGAAATTATTAAAGTTGTTATAATTTTTGTAGTTATTAAAATCCTTATTATTTTTGCAATTATTAAAATGATAGCTCTAAAATATGAAATATTTAAAGTTATTTTTTTCTGAAATTATTAGTTTTTTTATTTTTAAAATCAATAAAATTATTATAATTTTTTTAGTATTTAAAATCACGATTAGTTTTGCAAATTAATAATTATCTTAAAATGATCGGTTTAAAATATGAAATTTAAATTTTTTTTTTCTGAAATTATTATTATTTTTTTAAATTTTTAAAATCATTGAAATTATTATTATTTTTGTAGTTATTAAAGTCATTATTATTTCTGCAATTATCAAAATTATCAAAATGATCACTCTGAAATATGAAATTTTTGAAATTGATATTTCTGAAATGATTAAAATTTTCATTATTTTTAAAGTCACTATAACTATTATTATTTTTGTGGTTATTAATATTATTATTTCAGCAATTATTAAAAATATTAAAAAGATCGCTCTAAAATATGCAAGTTTGAACTTCTGACCTTCCATTGAATAATAAAATGTTTTGAATGAATAGGTTTTTTTTTTTTTTTTTTTTTTTTTTTTTTTTTTTTTTTTTTTTTTTTTTTTTTTTTTTGAAGTTGGAACATAGCCATTGGAACTGAATCCATAACACCAAATATTTTGCGTGATCAGGAATGCTGTACTAGATTAGGCCACCCTTACTAGGTTGGTTTGCTGTAAGCGATCAGACGAAAATCTCCCACCATTACCAATCTGCACTGACCAGCGTTTTGTCAAAAAACTTGTTTTTTCTAATTTTCATATTATTATTATTATTATTATTATTATTATTATTACTTGCTAAGCTACAACCCTACAACCCCAACAGGGAAAATAGCCCAGTGAGGAAAGGAAACAAGGAAACATAAAATATATTAAGAAGAGTAATAACCTTAGAATTATTATTATTATTTATTATTATTATTATTATTGTTATTATTATTATTTTTATTATTATTGTTATTATCATTATCATTATTATTATTATTATTATTATTATTATCATTATTATTATTATTATTATTATTATTATTATTACTTGCTAAGCTACAACCCTACAACCCCAACAGGGAAAATAGCCCAGTGAGGAAAGGAAACAAGGAAACATAAAATATATTAAGAAGAGTAATAACCTTAGAATTATTATTATTATTTATTATTATTATTATTATTATTGTTATTATTATTATTTTTATTATTATTGTTATTATCATTATCATTATTATTATTATTATCATAATTATTATTATTATTATCATTATTATTATTATTATTATTATTATTATTATTATTATTATAACTTATTATTATTATTATTATTATTACTTGCTAAGCTACAACCCTACAACCCCAACAGGGAAAATAGCCCAGTGAGGAAAGGAAGCAAGGAAACAAAATATATTAAGAAGAGTAATAACATTAGAATAAATATCTCCTATATAGAATATTAAAACTTGAACAAAATAAGAAGAAGAGAAATAAGATAGAATAGTGTGCCCAAGTGTACCCTCAATCACGAGACAGTGGAAGACCATGGTACAGATGCTATGGCACTACTCAGGACTTAGAGATTTAGGTGCGTACTTCTAGAAGAGCTGCTTACCAGAGCTAAAGAGTCTAATAATATTTTTCCTACCTATTTTAATGTATTAACCAAAATGTACACTGATTATTTATTATAATTATAAAAGCAATAATAGAGCTAGCCTAGTCACACTGATTATTGTTCTCACTAGTTCCAATCTATTAACTAAAATTTACACTGACTTTCTCTTATAATCACAAAAGTGGTAATAAGACTAGCCTAGGTACATTGATTATAATTCTTTCTAGTTCCAATATATTAATCGAAATCTACACTGATTTTCTATTATAATTACAAAAGTAATAATAAAAATAGCCAAACCACACTGATTATTATTCTCACCAGTTCCAATCTATTAACAAAAATCTACACTGATTTTCTATTATAATTACAAAAGTAATAATAAAATTAGCCTAGTCACACTGATCATTATTCTCACTCGTTCAAATCTATTATCTAAAATCTACACTGATTGTCTCTTATAATTACAAAAGTAATAATAAAACTATCCTAAACACACTGATTATTATTCTCACTAGTTTTCTATAAACCAGAAGAGAGTCGTCACGTGATTTAACTCTTTTGTATATAATATTTACCTCGAAGTCTAAGACCTGAAATGGAAAATGCGGAAGGTCTGCCAAAAGTTTGAATTAATTCTTGGGCGAGATGCAAATGACATTCAAATATTCAAGCAGACTCCAGTGGCTGGCAACGATTTAGCAAAGATTTTCAAGCACCCGAAGAGAAAGGTTTCTTTGAAAGGGGTATTATATATCAAATAATTCAAAACAATCTCTCTCTCTCTCTCTCTCTCTCTCTCTCTCTCTCTCTCTCTGAAGAAGTGTACGTAATACACGAAAGCGCTTGGTACCTGGACTTTTCCTTTCCTGTTTCCTGTGGATTTTACACTTATATATATATATATATATATATATATATATATATATATATATATATATATATATACACACACACACATATATATATATATATATATATATATATATATATATATATATATATATATACACAGTATATATTATATATATATATATATATCTATATACTGTATATAATATATATATATATATATATATATATATATGTGTGTGTGTGTGTGTGTGTGTCTGTGTGTGTGTGTGCGCGCGCGCGTGTGTATAGATGTTTACGAATGAGAGACATTACTAAGATTTCTCATCTCCGCTTAGCATTTAGAACAGGTTTACTATATTAGCGATTTTTTTCTTTTTTCATTTGCACCTCTTTCTCTTTTCTACTTCTGTTTTATTCCAAGACATTTAACGGTTTACTATTTTGATGAATTTTCGTAAACTTTTGCATGGGAAATAATCGAAGTTTTATATTCTGTTTTTTATAGTATGCATGGCTTGTTTTTATAAATCATGATATGGCAACCCTAATTTAGAACCACCCACCAAAAATAAAAATGAAAAGCAGTTGGAACCCTAATTTATAACCACCGACCAAAAAAAAAAAAAAAAAAGTTATTCTTGCGCAAATGAAAGTCTTATTACTTTGTTTTGCCCAGTAAATTCCCTTCGACATACGAACCTTATTTAGCGAGCCAATGCCTTGTTACAACCTTCACCCACATATCACCGCATTCACGCTCTTGTTTTCCCCCCGAAATGTCTACTACCTCCTCTCTTACAAGACTGATCTACTGGGTTCATTAGGGCAAAACTTAAAAACACTTTATTCCTTTAACATCCTCTCTTATTTATTCTATTCGTTTAATGCTTTCGCTTCGAAATGTGAGCTCGTTTTAGCGAATAAGTCCGAGGCCCTTTTCTTATTATCATTTCACGGCGTTTTCCAGCCAGCACAATGAATAAATTTCGGGCGACGATGGCTGGGGGCATATTACTACAGGGGCAATGCTTGGGTTTATTGCCCGCTGGAAAACTGGAACTAAGGGAAGTGAGTTCTGGAGAAGTAGCCTCTGGAATTGTTGATGCTGGGTTTTGTGTATATATTGTTATTATTATTGTTATTATTATTGTTATTATTATTATTATTATTGTTATTATTTTCAGTATTATTATTGTTATCATTATTATTGTTATAATTATTATTATTATTATTATTATTATTATCATTATTATTATTATTATTATTATTATCATTATCATTATCATTATTATTATTATCATTATTATTATTATTATCATTATTATCATTATCATTATCATTATCACTATATATATATATTATATATATATATATATATATATATATATATATATATATATATGTATATATATATATATTATATATATATATTATATATATATCATACTAATTATCTTTGTAGCGATACACTCATACCTTTGAATAGTCATCAAATAATACTACATTTAAATGATATTTCTAATCAGCAATATCAATTAGAAATATAACTCCCCTCAAAAGCGGTGTCAGTCAAGCGAAGTCTTACAGGTAAGTAACATATTAGTCTTTTTATTCCTTTTCTTCGAAACAAAGGAAATAACAAAAGACTAGAGGGAGAGAATCATTTTATGAAATATATATTTTAATGTTGTTACTGTTCTTAGAATATTTTATATTAATTGTTAATTACTTTTCTTGTAGTTTCCTTATTTCCTTTCCTCACTGGGCTATTTTCCCTGTTGGAGCCCTCGTGCTTATGGAAATATTTTATATTAGTTTCTGGTTACCTTTCTTGTAGTTTCCTTATTTCCTTTCCTCTCTGGGATATTTTCCCTGTTGGAGCCCTTGTGCTTATAGAAATATTTTATATTAGTTTCTGGTTACCTTTCTTGTAGTTTCCTTATTTCCTTTCCTCTCTGGGATATTTTCCCTGTTGGAGCCCTTGTGCTTATAGAAATATTTCATATTAGTTTCTGGTTACCTTTCTTGTAGTTTCCTTATTTCCTTTCCTCTCTGGGATATTTTCCCTGTTGGAGCCCTTGTGCTTATAGAAATATTTCATATTAGTTTCTGGTTACCTTTCTTGTAGTTTCCTTTTTTCCTTTCCTCTCTGGGATATTTTCCCTGTTGGAGCCCTTGTGCTTATAGAAATATTTCATATTAGTTTCTGGTTACCTTTCTTGTAGTTTCCTTTTTTCCTTTCCTCTCTGGGATATTTTCCCTGTTGGAGCCCTTGTGCTTATAGAAATATTTCATATTAGTTTCTGGTTACCTTTCTTGTAGTTTCCTTATTTCCTTTCCTCTCTGGGATATTTTCCCTGTTGGAGCCCTTGTGCTTATAGAAATATTTCATATTAGTTTCTGGTTACCTTTCTTGTAGTTTCCTTTTTTCCTTTCCTCTCTGGGATATTTTCCCTGTTGGAGCCCTTGTGCTTATAGAAATATTTCATATTAGTTTCTGGTTACCTTTCTTGTAGTTTCCTTATTTCCTTTCCTCTCTGGGATATTTTCCCTGTTGGAGCCCTTGTGCTTATAGAAATATTTCATATTAGTTTCTGGTTACCTTTCTTGTAGTTTCCTTATTTCCTTTCCTCTCTGGGATATTTTCCCTGTTGGAGCCCTTGTGCTTATAGAAATATTTCATATTAGTTTCTGGTTACCTTTCTTGTAGTTTCCTTATTTCCTTTCCTCTCTGGGATATTTTCCCTGTTGGAGCCCTTGTGCTTATAGAAATATTTCATATTAGTTTCTGGTTACCTTTCTTGTAGTTTCCTTATTTCCTTTCCTCTCTGGGATATTTTCCCTGTTGGAGCCCTTGTGCTTATAGAAATATTTCATATTAGTTTCTGGTTACCTTTCTTGTAGTTTCCTTTTTTCCTTTCCTCTCTGGGATATTTTCCCTGTTGGAGCCCTTGTGCTTATAGAAATATTTCATATTAGTTTCTGGTTACCTTTCTTGTAGTTTCCTTTTTTCCTTTCCTCTCTGGGATATTTTCCCTGTTGGAGCCCTTGTGCTTATAGAAATATTTTATATTAGTTTCTGGTTACCTTTCTTGTAGTTTCCTTTTTTCCTTTCCTCTCTGGGATATTTTCCCCGTTGGAGCCCTTGTGCTTATAGAAATATTTTATATTAGTTTCTGGTTACCTTTCTTGTAGTTTCCTTTTTTCCTTTCCTCTCTGGGATATTTTCCCTGTTGGAGCCCTTGTGCTTATAGAAATATTTCATATTTGTTGTTAATTAATTTTCTTGTTGTTTCCTTATTTCCATTCCTCACAGGGCTATTTTTCCTGATGGAGCCCTCGTGCTTATAGAAATATTTTATATTAGGTTCTAATTACTTTTGTAGTTTCCTTATTTCCTTTCCTCACTGGGCTATTTTACCTGCTGGAGCCTTCGTGTTTATAGAAATATTTTATATTAGTTGGTAATTACTTTTCTTGTAGCTTCCTTATTTCGTTTCCTCACTGAGCTATTTTCCCTGTTGGAGTCCCTGAGCTTATAGCATCCTGCTTTTGAAACTAGGGTTGTAGCTTAGCAAGTAATAATAATAATAATAATAATAATAATAATAATAATAACAACCGAGACATGAATTTTTCAACAATTAATGAAAAATAAGCAGCTAACAAGAAGTACTTATCCGCAGATTGCTAATTACGATAAGAGATAAGAATTGAGCAAGAAATAAAGAAAACTCTTCTTATGAAATGCGAAGAAATGGCAAGCCCTTTCTTAGCTAATTTAAAAAAGCCAGAGACGTCTTTGCATCGTCGTATAATTGGTTTCGTGATTAAATGCACATGGGAATTAAAAGTAAACAATGGTTGTGTCTCTAGATTTTTGGAAACTATAGATTATTATTATTATTATTATTAGCAAAGCTTCAACCCCAGTTGGAAAAGCAAGATGCTATAAGACCATTTTATTATTATTATTATTATTATTATTATTATTATTATTATTATTATTATTATTATTATTATTATTATTATTAGCTAAGCTACAACCCTGGTGGAAAAGCAAGATGCTATAAGACCAGTTGTATTATTATTATTATTATTATTATTATTATTATTATTATTATTATTATTATTACTAGCCAAGCTACAACCCTAGTTGGAAAAGCAGGATGCTATAAACCCAAGGGCTCCAACAGGGAAGAATAGCCCAGTGAGGAAAGGAAATTAGGAAATAAATAAACGATATGAGAAGTAATGAACAATTAATATAAAGTGTTTTAAAAAACGGTAACAACATTAAAACAGACATTTCATATTATAAACTTTAAAAAGAATTATGTCAACCTGTTCATCATAAAGACATTTGCTGTAAGTTTGAACTTCATATAATGTAACCCGCTTCTTAAAATTCCTTGATTGGAGCTAAAGAGTTCAGAAAATTGAAATGATCGCTATTCCAAAGCTGAAAAGGTTAGAAATAGAAAAAAAAAGAAGTAATAATCCCTGGCTAAGTCTGACTTAATGAGGGACGTAATTATGTCTCGCATGATCATATTTCTCATTACGTTAACTAATTATCTGGATCTCCATTATGATTCATTTAAAGATGAAGTAAAAGTTTCTCCAAATTGAATAGGGATTATTGTCGTGAATAGAAAATGGTATTTATAATTCTGTACTTATTCCGGAAATTCTATTTTATAGAATTTAAAATTCTCCTGTTTAAAGTCAACCAGGCAAATAATAATAATAATAAAAAAAAATGAACTGTAAACTAAAAATGCTACTTATAGTTTTTACGGCAAGAAGAATGATTCTATTAATAATTTCGAGTTAATTATATTAGGAGGGATTAGAGATTATCGAATAAAAACTGTTTGCAATATTTCTGAATAATATTTGAATGAACAAACTTTTGGGTGGCAGAAGTATGTTGGGAGCTAAATGGCAGGAGAGGATTAGAAATGAAACTATAAGAGAGATTACTCAAGTGCCATGTGTAAATGAGATCATGGTGAAGGGTAGATGGAGATGGCTAGGACATGCTATTCGCATTCCCCAAGAGAGATTAGTTCACCAAACTTTCAACTGGGCTCCACAAGGTACTAGATGAGTTGGAAGACCAAGGCCTACATGGCTGAGGATTATGAATCGTGAAGTGGGAGATGATGAATGGAGAAGTATTTAATTAAAAGCTCAAGATAGAGACGACTGGCGAAATCTAATCGAGGCCCTTTGCGTCAATAGGCGTAGGAGAAGATGATGATGAAACTTTCAACTGGGCTCCAAAAGGCACTAGAAGAGTTGGAAGATCCAGGACTACATGACTGAGACAATGAAGCGTCAAGTAGGAGATGATGAATGGAGAAGTATTGGACTAAAAGCTCAAGATAGAGACGATTCACGAAATCTAACCGAGGCCCTTTGCGTCAATAGGCGTAGGAGATGATGATGAAACTTTCAACTGGTCTCCACAAGGCACTAGAAGAGTTGGAAGACCCAGGCCTACATGGCTGAGGATTTTGAATCGTGAAGTAGGGGATGATGAATGGAGAATTATTGATTTGAAAGCTCAAGATAGAGACGATTGGCGAAATCTAACCGAGGCCCTTTGTGTCAATAGGCGTAGGAGGAGATGATGATGAAATTTTCAACTGGGCTCCACAAGGCACTAGAAGAGTTGGAAGACCCAGGCCTACAAGGCTGAGGATTATGAATCATGAAGTAGGGGATGATGAATGGAAAACTATTGAATGAAAAGCTCAAGATAGAGACGACTGGCGAAATCTAACCGAGGACCTTTGCGTCAATATAAGAGGAGATGATGATGATGATGAAAATAATAGACGTCGGTGTGATGACCATGCGTCTCTCCAAATGTGTGTCCTGTCTATTTCATAGAAGGCTGAGTTTCATAGATATCTCAGTTTCATAGAAGGCTCAGTTTCATAATTAACTCAGTTTACATAGTGGCTCTTGCTGCTGCTGCTGCCACTGTCCCCATCTCTTTCAGAGTAAATTAGAGACTATTCAACAATATTTTACATTTCAGGCAGAACCAATTGTCATTCACAAACCACTATATCATTTACTCCTCTTCAAGGGTGCCCAGTAGTGCTCATGATTTCTCTGCGAAACTGTCTTATCGAAGTACTCATGGTCATCTTACTCCCACACAGGGGGATAGTGAGTACTGTGGCCTTATGTCTTCCCCTCGGAAGGCAATAAAAAACGCTGTGCTGGATTTGAAGAACAGCCGTTTCTCCCCCATAAGAGATTGAAATCATGAGGCACGGTCGTTGTGGTGGCCTGAGTGGTAACGTCCCTGACTGGTAATCACCAGACTGGGGTTCGAGTCCAGCTCAAACTTGTTAGGTCCTTTGGTCGCTGCAACCTCACCATCCTTGTGAGCTAAAGATGTGCGGTTTAGGGGAACCTATAAGTCTATCTGCTGAGTCATCAGCAGCCATTACCTGGCTCTTCTTGGTCCTAGCTTGTATGGAGAGGGGTCTTGGGCGCTCATCATATGTATATATGGTCAGTCTCTAGGGCATTGTCCTGCTCGATAGGGCACTATCACTGTCCCTTGCCTCTGCCATTCATGAGCGGCCTTTAAACTTTTAAAGGGTTGTGGTGGCCTGAGTGGTAACGTCCCTGACTGACGACCGCCAGATTGGTGTTCGAGTCCCACTCAAACTCGTTAGTTCCTTTGGTCGCTGCAACCTCACCATCCTTGTGAGCTAAAGAATAGAAGTTTATGGGAGCCTGTAAATGTATCTGCTGAGTCATCAGCAGCCATTCCCTGGCTCTCCTTGGTCCTAGCTTGCATGGAGAGGGGTCTTGGGCGCTGATCATATGTATATATGGTCAGCCTCTAGGGCATTGTCCTGCTTGATAGGGCACCGTAACTTTCCCTTCCCTCTGTCATTCATGAGGGGCCTTTAAACCTTTAAACCTCGAATTACATTAGGGATATCCGAAAGTTTATTAGTAATTGGTATCATTAATAACAAATGTATGAATAACTTAGATGGTGTTACAGTTTATGAGGCTTGCAAAAAATGTTACAAAAAATATTATATTTATTTTCGCTGTTTCCAATAAAAAAGATAAATTGCTCTTCGGTATCGAAGGTTAATTAGCTTACAATTATAATGAGATTATCTAATTAAAACTTCTGCCCTTCACTCTTGCTGAATAATTTTCAAATCAACATATTTTTTTTTCTTTGGTTTTATACATTGGGGTTCTCTCTCTCTCTCTCTCTCTCTCTCTCTCTCTCTCTCTCTCTCTCTCTCTCTCTCTCTCTACACACACGAACTACACACATATTATGTATATATATATATATATATATATATATATATATATATATATATATATATATATATATATATATACAGAAGGCCCTTTGCGTCAATAGGCGCAGGAGGAGATGATGATGATGATGAATATATATATATATATATATATATATATATATATATATATATATATATATATATATATTTATATATATATATATATATATATATATATATATATATATATATATATATATATAAATACAACCACAAATGCAGTTTCTTGTCCACAACAGGACAAATACCTCTGACCTATGCCTTTTAGCCGAAACCATGCCTACGAGGACTGTACCAATCGAGCTATCAATATATATATATATATATATATATATATATATATATATATATATATATATGTATATATATATATGTATGTGTGTGTGTAAATATATATATATATATATATATATATATAATCTATATATGTATATATATATATATATATATACATATATATATATATATATATATTTATATATATATGTATATATATATATATATATATATATATTTATATATATATGTATATATATATATATATATATTTATATATATATATGTATATATATATATATATATATATATATATATATATTCTGACAGAAAACCAACCAACCACGTAGATGCCCATAAATTGAAAAAGTGTAGTAACTTGAGCCTTCCTTGCCAGTGTAAATGTTGTAACTTATTTCTTCCTTGCCCAAGTAAAGGCTAAAGGAAACTGCAAAAGAAAATAACTCCCCCAACACAAAGTAGATAAAACTTAGATCCCAAATTAAGTAAGTCTACAGACCTAACTTGATTTTCAGGTAAAACAAACAGTAAAAAAAAAATCTTTCTGTTTGACGTTGGATTAAATGGCCTGATTCCTTTATGGCTTCCTGTTCATATTTATTTGTATATAATATAGAAAAATGTATTTTGTTAAAATTTTAGATATACTGTATATTAATTTTCAAAATATGTTTTTTTCCAAAATACTGACCTCTGTACTACAGATAAGTTTATTGGATTATAATGCTCAAACATATTTAGAAAAAGTATGAGATGTTAATTAGTGCAATGCAATTGTTCTATTTGGCTATTTTGGCTATTTTTAATTGGGCTATTTATGGTAAGGGTTAGAATAGACTCTTTAGCTATGATAAGCAGCTCTTCTAGCAGGGACACTCAAAAATCCAACCATTGTTCTTTAGTCACGGGTAGCAGCCATAGTCTCTGTAGTCTGCACCATGGTCTTGCACTGCCTTGAGTTAGAGTTTTCTTGCTTGAGGGTACACTCAGGCATAATATTTTGTATGTTGCCTTATCTACTTTCTTCATTGAGCTATTTTCCTCGTTGGAAGGGCTTTTAGCATCCTGCTTTTCCAACTACTACTACTACTACTACTACTACTACTACTACTACTACTACTACTACTACTATACTACTAATAATAATAATAATATTATTATTATTATTATTATTATTATTACTTGCTAAGCTACAACCCTAAAAAATAGGATGCTATAAGCCCAAGGGTTCCAACAGGAAAAATAGCCCAGTGAGGAAAGGAATAAGGAAATAAATAAATTACAAAGAAGCAAAGAAACAATAAAAATAGAATATTCTAAGAAGAATAACCACGTTAAAATAGATCTTTCATATATAACTCATAAAAACTTCATAAAAACAGGAGAAAGAAAGTGTACCCTCAAGCAAGAGAACAGTTGATAGTTGACGAATGTCAAATTTGAAAATAAAGAACATTTCCGAGCTATAAGGATACTTTTAAGGAAATCATGTTCGGTGATATATTTAATATAGGAAACTAATCAAGTTCCACGAGGTAATATTCAAATTGGGGAAACTAATTACTTATTCAGAATCAGGACAAAATATATTATGACGTCAGAAATTCAACACAGACGAAAAATCAATAATTTTTTTTTCTGAATATTAAATAGCTTTTGTAATTTTACAAGAATGAAAAAAAGTTGATGTTTAAGACTTGAAACTCTTGGGTGTAAAAATGATTTAATCTGATTTTTTTTTTAACCAAATCAAAAGAAATCTATCAAGTAATTTACGAGGTTAATTAGATTGTAATTATCATGAGATTATTGAGTGCAAAGGCTATATTCTTTATGATAGATTATTTGTTGTTTTTTTCATGAAGTATATAAGAAGAATAGTTTCCCCCCCCCCTCTCTCTCTCTCTCTCTCTCTCTCTCTCTCTCTCTCTCTCTCTCTCTCTCTCTCTCTCTCTCTCCGACTGTTTAGTACCTCTAACAGTGAGGTATTTGTTGACCAAATGCCCCAATTATAACAACTTAAGGAATAGATATTTGTTTGAGGCTCGATGTGAGGGTGGCAGGTTCATCCTTGCCAAGATCCTTGGAAATGATGTGTCCTACTATGCAAGTGGCATTTCTGAAAACTATTTAACTTTTATGACATTCAACTTTTAAGATTTTATTTAAATACTTTTATTTTTATTTTATTTTATTTTTTATTTTTGTATACATAAATTAAATGTTACCGGCGTCAATGACCTTAGATGTCAGGATGCCTGAAAACTATAAATCAATCAATCAATCTCTCTCTCTCTCTCTCTCTCTCTCTCTCTCTCTCTCTCTCTCTCTCTCTCTCTCTCTCTCTCTCTCTCTCTCTCTCTCTCTTCAGGATGCCAGAGAACTTCAAATCATTCATATATTTCTCTCTCTCTCTCTCTCTCTCTCTCTCTCTACTCTCTCTCTTCTTCTCTCTCTCTCTCTCTTTTAGGATGCCAGAGAACTTCAAATCATTCATATATCTCTCTCTCTCTCTCTCTCTTCCTCTCTCTCTCTCTCTCTCTCTCTCTCTCTCTCTCTCTCTCTCTCTCTCTCTCTCTCTCTTTTCAGGATGCCAGACAACTTCAAATCATTCTCTCTCTCTCTCTCTCTCTCTCTCTCTCTCTCCTCTCTCTCTCTCTCTCTCTCTCTCTCTCTCTTTAGGATGCCAGAGAACTTCAAATCAATCATTTCTCTCTCTCTCTCTCTCTCTCTCTCTCTCTCTCTCTCTCTCCTCTCTCTCTCTCATTTCAGGATACCAGAGAACTTAAAATCATTCATTTTCTCTCTCTCTCTCTCTCTCTCTCTCTCTCTCTCTCTCTCTCTCTCTCTCTCTCTCTCTCTCTCATTTCAGGATACCAGAGAACTTAAAATCATTCATTTTCTCTCTCTCTCTCTCTCTCTCTCTCTCTCTCTCTCTCTCTCTCTCTCTCTCTCTCTCGTGTGTTTTTAATTCAACAAATGTACAGAAGCAAAGGCAATATGTGAAAAACACGAAAATCATTTGATTAAAATATTCATCAGAATTAAACAGATCTCATAAATATACAGTTTTTTTTTCACTCTTGGCTTAAGCTTGTTGTAGTTGATAGGAAAAATAAACAAACAACGCCATTTGTAATCCATAGCAATTAAACGCCAGGCAGACAGCACCTAACTTGGTTATAAAAGAACAAATGGGAAGATTGGGTAAAGTAATCCGTTTGAGTTTTCCTACTGTTTTGTTTTGGCCAATTACGTTTGGGAAATTGGGCTTTATTGATGCATTCAATAAAGATTTTTTTTTTTTACGCACTCTACAAAAGAGCTTTCTATATTCGACAGTGTGCTACTATAGTTAATTCTTTTTAGTGAGGCAGATTTGCACCGACTCGCAGGGGTGCCCCTTTTAGCTCGGAAATGTTTCCTGATCGCTGATTGGTTGGATGAGATAATTCTAACCAATCAGAAAGCAGGAAACTTTTCCGAGCTAAAAGGGCACCGCTGCGAGTCAGTGCAAATGCACCTCATTAAAAAAATTTAGTATAGGTTATTAATATCAATTATACCAGCAATTTCACGCTATCAGTGTATAAGGAAGTGTCTGTATGATTTTTATTGATTCTGAATCATTTGCCTTTGTTATTTTGTAGAGTATTGTTTTCTTTATTTAACAATATGCTTATCATGTCCATACTGTAACACAGTATCTGTATGTTTGTATGTTTTGATGAATTCTGAAGCATTTTGCATTAGTTTTTCCTAAGAGTATTTTATATATTTAAAATTGTGCCTATCATGTCCATACTGTAACACAGGTCTCACTAACCCAATATACAGCCTGATTTTTATATGCAATTTCAGGCGATTTGATTACCAAATTCTATATAACCATGCCATTGTCTGATTTCTTTTTTAATCTCTAATTAAACAATATCCAATAAATTTTGTAGATTTGAAAACAGTGCTCCCAGAAGAATATTGGGAGTTAAATGACAGGA
>NC_090742.1:4501455-4518955 GCF_036898095.1 Palaemon carinicauda
TTTTCATTCTATGGAATTAATCTTACCAAATAAAAGTACATGAGATTCTTTCACTGATGAGGACATTTTAATTTCCACGCAATTAGTCTGTACCTCGAAAAATATCTCATTGCTCTTTCGTCAGCTAATTACTTTATAAACAGAAAATGCTAGTTTTGGGATAAGAATAAACCAACATGTGATTCGTTCCTAATCAAATTAAACCTGAATGCAGTTGAGGATGGGTCTTGGGTGTAGGCCTAGAGTGTGCGGGGCAGATGGAGATCAACAGAATATAAAAGAGACAATTCTCAGGCTTAATAAACTTTTTGATATATGTTGGTTGAATTGATATATGCTGCAGCTCTTGAGTATTTGTTCTCTAGTCTTGGGTAGTGCCATAGCCCCTGTACCATGGTCTTCCAATGTCTTGGGTTAGAGTTCTCTTGCTTGAGGGTACACTTGGGCACACTATTCTATCTTATTTTTCTTCCTCTTGTTTTGTTAAAGTTTGATTAGTTTATATAGGAGATACTTATTTTAATGCTGTTACTCTTCTTGAAATATTTTATTTTTTCCTTGTTTCCTTTCCTCACTGGGGTATTTTCCCTGTTGGAGCCCCTGGGCTTATAGCATCCTTTTCTATCTAGGGTTGTAACTCAGCAAGTAAAAATCATAATAATAATAATATATTAGAGAAGATAACAGAAGATAAAAGATTGTAGGATTTCCTAGGAGATTATTACTTCTTTTGATTTTTCCTTATGCTTTATATACTGTAGGCACTTCAGGAAAATATCGAGCTTGAGATGGTCTCGAACCCTTGTCCAGCAGATCTCGAAGTAGGGACGTTTCCAATTGGCTAGCATAACAATAGAACTCTCTTCCCTATTAAAACTATGTCAACTTATTCTAATTCTACCTATTTTACCAACCATTTCTTCTAAAAATTAGATCAATGATTTTAGCAAGAAAATTAATTTTTTTTTTTATTTTCTGCGTTAATTTTGAAACGACAGTTTGAAAGGATGCAGTATATAACTTCTTTTATAGTGAATCTTGCTTTACTCTGGTTTTAGTTTTCATTATCAAAATATCTTTCAGGAACTATCTCGGAGGAGAGAGAGAGTGAGATAGTAGATTTCTATGATTAACATATTTGTGTTTTAGTATGTAACCTGCTCGATGTTTAAAATTAAAGCATACTACTCAAATATAAACGAAGAACAACTTCTACAAGTAATTGATATATTGTAATTTGATAGCAATTTTAAGTATTCATTAACAAATGAATGAAAAAGAGTGGATAATCCAAAGGTAAAACTAATATATTCTAATCATGTCAACTTAAACTGAAGTAACTAACAAATTAACAAGTAAAGATAATATTCGCAGAGTGAATCCATAAATCACACACTTCAAACTCTAACTATTCAATTTCCTCTTCCCCGAAAAGCTATTTTGAAAAAAAAGAAAAAAAGAAGATTCCCCCGGTCCATTTGCATCGTGTTGGATCCAGATATTTTTCTTTTCCTTCCCCACGATTTTATTTTTCTTTCTCGGCCGTGGCAAACACTTTTGGAACCACAACAAACGTTTAGTGACCTGCAGCAAACATTTAGTGTCTCGTAGCGAACGTTTAGTGATTCGTAGCAAACTTTTAGTAACTTGCAGCAAATGTTTAGTGATTCGTAGAAAACGTTTCGTGACTCGTAGCAAACGCTTAGTGACTCGCAGCAAACGTTTAGTGAGTCACAGCAAATGTTAAGTGATTCGCAGTAAATGTTTAGTGATTCTTAGCATATGTTATTGACTCACAGCAAATGTTCCGTGACTCATAGCAAATATTTAGTGACTCGCAGCAAACATTTAGGGATTCGTAGCAAACATTTAGTGACTTGAAGCAAACGTTCCGTGACTCGTAGCATACATTTCGTGACTTGTAGCAAATGTTTAGTGATTCTTAGCAAACTTTTAGTGATTCACAGCAAACGTTCCGTGATTCGCAGTAAACGTTCTGTGACTTGTAGCATACATTTTGTGACTCGTAGCAAATGTTTAGTGTCTCACACAACAAATGTTTTGTGAGTCGTAACAAACGTTTAGTGAGTCATAACAAACGTTTAGTGAGTCATAACAAATGTTTAGTGAATCGTAGCAAACGTTTTGTGACTTGTAGCAAACATTTAGACTCGCAGCAAATGTTTAATGACTTGGAGCAAACATTTAGTGACTCGCTGCAAACGTTTAGCAACTCCCCGTAAACGTTTATTGACTCGCAGAAATCATTTTGTGACTCACAACAAACATTTAGTGACTCTTAGCAAACATTTCTTGACTCATAAGCAAACGTTTACGGACTCGTAGCAAACGTTTAGTGACTCAGCAAACGTTTCGTGACTCGTAGAAAACGTTTAATGACTCTCGTAAAACGTTTAGCGACTCGCAGCCAACGTTACGTGACTCGTAGCAAACGTTTGATGACGCAGCAAACGTTTCGTGACTCGTAGCAAACGTTTGATGATGCAGCAAACGTTTCGTGACTCGTAGCAAACGTTTGATGACGCAGCAAACGTTTCGTGACTCGTAGCAAACGTTTGATGACGCAGCAAACGTTTCGTGACTCGTAGCAAACTTTTAATTAATCAACAAACGTTTAGTGACCAGCAACAAACGTTTTGTGACTTGTAGCAAACGTTTATTGACTCGTAGCAAACGTTTAATTACTCAACAAACGTTTAATGACCTGCAGAAAACGTTTAGTGACTCGTAGCAAACGTTTCTTGACTCGTCCAAGCCAGACTTTAGTTTGTATCCTTCGTTCTTTTATCTGGCCCGACTTTCACGGGGCAATAATTGCCGATGGAACCCATTCCGCTGGATTGTTGATTCCTACGTATCTACAGAAATTGGGCTTCGCAGTTTTATTCCATCGTCGGTGTTATCACACTGACCGAAACACTCAATTTGCAGTATCTGTGAATATTTTGAATTTGGATTTTTTTTTTTCGGAAAAAGACGATTTCGGAATACTGCCACTTACATAAAGCAGAGTGCAGTAGTGGGGAACATTTTTTCGAGATTGTGAAGTGATCTTTGTAGGGAAATTCGTAGACTTTTAGAATTCAAAATCTATAAGCTTTTAGAATTCAAAAGCATTAGCCTTTTAGAATTCAAAATCTGTAAGCTTTTAGATTTCAAAATCTGCAAGCGTTTAGAATTCAATATCTGTAAGTTTTTAGAATTCGAAAACAGTAAGCTTTTAGATTTCAAAATCTGCAAGCGTTTAGAATTCAATATCTGTAAGTTTTTAGAATTCGAAAACAGTAAGCTTTTAGAATTCAAAATCTGTAAGCCTTTAGAATTCAAAAACAGTAGCCTTTTAGAATTCAAAATCTGTAAGCTTTTAGATTTCAAAATCTGCAAGCGTTTAGAATTCAATATCTGTAAGTTTTTAGAATTCGAAAACAGTAAGCTTTTAGATTTCAAAATCTGCAAGCGTTTAGAATTCAATATCTGTAAGTTTTTAGAATTCGAAAGCAGTAAGCTTTTAGAATTCAAAATCTGTAAGCCTTTAGAATTCAAAAACAGTAGCCTTTAAGAATTCAAAATCTGTAAGCTTTTAGATTTCAAAATCTGCAAGCGTTTAGAATTCAATATCTGTAAGTTTTTAGAATTCGAAAACAGTAAGCTTTTAGATTTCAAAATCTGCAAGCGTTTAGAATTCAATATCTGTAAGTTTTTAGAATTCGAAAACAGTAAGCTTTTAGAATTCAAAATCTGTAAGCCTTTAGAATTCAAAAACAGTAGCCTTTTAGAATTCAAAATCTTTAAGCTTTTAGATTTCAAAATCTGCAAGCGTTTAGAATTCAATATCTGTAAGTTTTTAGAATTCGAAAGCAGTAAGCTTTTAGAATTCAAAATCTGCAAGCGTTTAGAATTCAATATCTGTAAGTTTTTAGAATTCGAAAACAGTAAGCTTTTAGATTTCAAAATCTGCAAGCGTTTAGAATTCAATATCTGTAAGTTTTTAGAATTCGAAAACAGTAAGCTTTTAGATTTCAAAATCTGCAAGCGTTTAGAATTCAATATCTGTAAGTTTTTAGAATTCGAAAACAGTAAGCTTTTAGATTTCAAAATCTGCAAGCGTTTAGAATTCAATATCTGTAAGTTTTTAGAATTCGAAAGCAGTAAGCTTTTAGAATTCAAAATCTGTAAGCCTTTAGAATTCAAAAACAGTAGCCTTTAAGAATTCAAAATCTGTAAGCTTTTAGATTTCAAAATCTGCAAGCGTTTAGAATTCAATATCTGTAAGTTTTTAGAATTCGAAAACAGTAAGCTTTTAGATTTCAAAATCTGCAAGCGTTTAGAATTCAATATCTGTAAGTTTTTAGAATTCGAAAACAGTAAGCTTTTAGAATTCAAAATCTGTAAGCCTTTAGAATTCAAAAACAGTAGCCTTTTAGAATTCAAAATCTTTAAGCTTTTAGATTTCAAAATCTGCAAGCGTTTAGAATTCAATATCTGTAAGTTTTTAGAATTCGAAAGCAGTAAGCTTTTAGAATTCAAAATCTGTAAGCCTTTAGAATTCAAAAACAGTAGCCTTTAAGAATTCAAAATCTGTAAGCTTTTAGATTTCAAAATCTGCAAGCGTTTAGAATTCAATATCTGTAAGTTTTTAGAATTCGAAAACAGTAAGCTTTTAGATTTCAAAATTTGCAAGCGTTTAGAATTCAATATCTGTAAGTTTTTAGAATTCGAAAACAGTAAGCTTTTAGAATTCAAAATCTGTAAGCCTTTAGAATTCAAAAACAGTAGCCTTTTAGAATTCAAAATCTGTAAGCTTTTAGATTTCAAAATCTGCAAGCGTTTAGAATTCAATATCTGTAAGTTTTTAGAATTCGAAAGCAGTAAGCTTTTAGAATTCAAAATCTGTAAGCCTTTAGAATTCAAAAACAGTAGCCTTTTAGAATTCAAAATCTGTAAGCTTTTAGATTTCAAAATCTGCAAGCGTTTAGAATTCAATATCTAAGTTTTTAGAATTCGAAAGCAGTAAGCTTTTAGAATTCAACATCTGTAAGCTTTTAGAATTCAAAAGCAGTAACCTTTTAGAATTCAAAATCTGTAGCTTTTAGAATTCAAAAGGGGTAGCCTTTTAGAATTCAAAATCTGTAAGCTTTTAGAATTCAAAAGCAGTAGCCTTTTAGAATTCAAAATCTGTAAGCTTTTAGATTTCAAAATCTGCAAGCGTTTAGAATTCAATATCTATAAGTTTTTAGAATTCGAAAGCAGTAAGCTTTTAGAATTCAAAATTTGTAAGCTTTTAGAATTCAAAATCTGTAAGCTTTTAGAATTCAAAATCTGTAAGCTTTTAGAATTCAAAATCTGTAAGCTTATAGAATTGAAAACCTTTCACATTTTAGATTTCAAAACCCTTAGCCTTTGAAAACTCAAACCCCGTTACCTATAAGAATGAATATCCCGCTACCTTTTAGAATTCAAAACCCCTAATCTTTTAGAATAAAAAAACTGCGACCTTTCAGAATTGAAAACCTTATCTTTTAAGAATTAAAAAACCATTAATTTTTAGAATTCAAAACCCGAGATTATTATTTTAGAATAATCCAAAAAAAAAAAGAAAATTACAAAAAAAAGAAAAATATTAAAAACTACTTTTCTCGAAACTAATTTTTTTTTTCTAAAAAAAAAGAGACTTTCAATATTTGTTTTACAATGTATTTTTCTGTTAGTCACCAAATAATGCCATAGCCTTTTACTTATGTATACAGTTGGAGACAGAAAAGCACTCTGAGAGTGTAGACCTCCACCACGGCAACTTATTTCTCGACCTTGACCTTGATATTTGACTTAGGACTTTATAAATTGAATAAATTTTTGCGTCTCAATATAACAATTAATTCCTGAAAGTTTCATTACTCTATAAGTGAAATTGTGGACAGGAAGTTATTCACAAACAATCGATCTTTTGCCCGACTTTGACCTTGATCTTTGACCTAGGATTTTCAAAACTGAATCACTTCCACGTCTCAGCATAGCAATTAATCCCAGAATGTTTCATTACTCTATGAGTAAAATTGTGGCTAGGAAACTCTTCCCAAACAAACAACTTGACCTTGCCCTTAACCTTTAACCTAGGACTTTCAAAATTTAATCACCTCCACGTCTCAACATAGCAATTAAACCTTGAAAGTTTCATGACTTTATGAGTAAAATGGTGGCCAGAAACTTGCTCACAAACAAACAGACAAACAAGGGCGAAATCATAACCTCCTCCCAACTTCGTTGGAGGAGGTACTAACTCCCCTATCAGTTGGAATATTCCTTATGATAACCATTCAATCTGGAATTCCATTACCTTCTCTCCCTTCAATAGTCATTGCTATCCTTTTATTACTTGTAATAAGCATTTATCAACACGAAACAGCTCAAGTACTTGTGTCTTATTCGTACTGCACATATTTTCATAAGGGAAAAATTGCTGCCCAAGAAAATTCGAGATGTTTCTTTTCTTGAAAGAGATAAAAAGGATTATAGATTGTCTGGTTATGAAGAGATCATATGAGTTAGCTGTAGCATAATAAACACACATACTATTATATATATATATATATATATATATATATATATATATATATATATACATATATATATATATTATTATTATTATCATTATTATTATTATTATTACTTGCTAAGCTACAACCCTAGTTGGAAAAGCACAATGCTATAAGCCCAGGGGCTCCAACAGGGAAAATAGCTCAGTGAGGAAAGGAAAAAAGTAAAATAAAATATTTCTGGGAGAGTAACAATATTAAAATAAATATCTCCTTTATAAACTATAAAAACTTTAACAAAACAAGAGGAAGAAAAATAAGATAGAATAGTGTGCTCGAGTGTACCCTCAAGCAAGAGAACTCTAAACCAAGGCAGTGGAAGACCATGGTACAGAGGTTATGGCACTACCCAAGACTAGAGAACAATGGTTTGATTTTGGAGTGTCCTGCTCCTAGAAGAGCTGCTTACCATAGCTAAAGAGTCTCTTCTACCCTTACCAAGAGGAAAGTGGCCACTGAACAATTACAGTGCAGTAACCCCTTGAGTGAAGAAGAATTATTTGGTAATCAAGTGTTGTCAGGTGTATGAGGAGAATATGTAAATAGGCCAGACTATTCAGTGAGTGTGTAGGCAAAGGGAAAATGAACCGTAACCAGAGAGAAGGATCCAATGTAGTACTGTCTGGCCAGTCAAAAGACCCCATAACTCTCTAGCGGTAGTATCTATATATATATATATATATATATATATATATATATATATATATATATATATATATATATATATATATATAAAACTGGCGTGTTGTTGTAAAAGATTATAATTTTGTTAATGAAGGCCATAGATTTTATGACCTGGTAATATCCCACATCTTTATTATGATTATCACAATGCAAGATATGCCGATACATATAACTATCAAAACTATTATCTAACGATATACCAATATATATATATATATATATATATATATATATATATATATATATATATATATATATATATATACACCTTCGCCCATACATATATATTCACATAAATCCAGTTATAAACGATTTGTTAATTTTAATTGTTCATTACTTCTTACATCGTTTATTTATTTCCTTATTTCCTTTCCTCTCTGAGCTATTTTTCCCTGTTGGAATCCTTGGGCTTACAGCATCTTGCTTTTCCAACTAGGGTTGTAGCCTAGCTAGTAATGATAATAATAATAATAATAATAATAATAATAATAATAATCATGCGCTTTTGGTGTCGAAAACCCGCACGATTAGGCAGGAATAGACCCTTTTAAAAAGTAAATAGAAATTCCTCTTTGACCCAGCCATAAAAATTCTCTCAGTTTTAAGGCTGAAGGTAAAAGAAAACGTCCCCATGGGGTCGGTGGGATCCATTTTATCGCTTGAGGATCCATTAAAGGTCATGTCACGGCGATTAAGGAGACTTAAACCAGAAGTATCATTTAGCTATAAAGAGAAAGTAAACTTTGCTAGCTCGGAGTTTTACTGGGGGTGGTGGGGGGGGGGGGGGGGGGGTCCCGGGGAATCCTGTGGAAAGGTCCCGGGGAATCCTGTGGGTGATGATGCCACCTACCGGATGAAAATGTAAACTATACTCATTTTTTTTTAATGCCGGGCATTTGCACTGACTCGCAGCGGTGCCCTTTTAGCTTGGAAAAGTTTCCTACTAGCTGAGTGGTTAGAATTATCTTGTCCAACCAATCAGCTAGCAGGAAACGTTTGCCCTTTTAGCTCAGAAACGATTCCTACTACCTGATTGGTTAGAATGATCTTGTCCAACCAATCGGCTAGCAGGAAACCATTTCCGAGCTGAAAGGCACCCTTGCAAGTCAGTGCAAATGCGTCTCATTAAAAAAAAAATTGAGTATAAGAATCCTAGTTTGGTGCCCTCAGTGATGAACGTTCCTTTGTCCGTATTTGGAAACGTTTTTCTTGTTGTCTCGTGTCTTGGTTGCTAACTACTGGCTTCTATAAATGTCGGGAAACATGGAAACCCCATATTGAAACCGGAACCACTTAGATCACTCTGGGGGAAGAGAGCTTGAGAAGTTGTAGTACAGAACGTGTGTCTGTGAAGATTGTGTGTATAGTAATCTTTTAACTATTTTGTAAGCAGAAGGCGCAGAGAGCTTTAAAGGCCGCTCATGAATGGCAGAGGCAAGGGTCAGTAACATTGCCCTAACAAGTAGGACAATAACCCTAAAGATTGCCATATATTGATATGATCAGTGCCCAAGCCCCCTCTCCACCCAAGTTATGACCAAGGAGGGTCAGGCAATGGCTGCTGATGACTCAGCAGATAGGCCTATAGGCTTCCCCCTTAGCTCACAATGATGGTGAGGTCACAGCGACCAAAAAACTAACGAGTTTAAGCGGGACTCGAACCCCAGTCTGGTGTTCACCAGTCAGAGTCGTTACCACATCGGCTACCAGAACCCAGGAGTATTACTATAGGAGAAGCAAATTACAATCGTTATCTTAATTTTATTCTCATATTAAATTTACTGAAAATAATCATTTGTGTCTATGAATTAAGTAAACTAGCTAGTACAATGGTAACGTATTTGCCTAACATTCGCATGGCAGCAGATCGATCCCGCCCTGGCCGTGAGTTTAAACTGTTTCCTGGGGAGGCCACTTCTGTGGCTGGGCACCGCAGTGGGGTGTTGGGCTTGCATGTCTGACGTTCTGGTGAGTATCCATTCTGATGAAACTGGAACTGAAAACAGACACCTTTAACGTTTATATATTGGTATTCAATTCTTTATGCTATTTTGTAAACAGAGTGTGCTTGAGAAGTATTATTAGAGGAGAAACAGGTTACAATCGTTATCTTAATATAATTTTTTAAAGTTATTAAGAAATAATAATCTGATCTTCCTAATCGGGTGGTTGAATCAGTAGAACTTCAAAAGTTCAAAGTTGGAGCAAATGCTTTTTTGTTGACCAGGCGGACATAGTCTTTTTATAGTTTATTTATGACATATTTGTTTTTGATGTTGTTGATAGTTTATTATATGACATGTCTGTTTTGACGTTGTTTCTTATTTTAGAATGATTTATTGTTAATTTGTTCTCTTCATTTATTTATTTCCTTATTTCCTTTCCTCACTGGGCTATTTTTCCCTGTTGGAGCCCCTGGGCTTATAGCATCTTGCTTTTCCAACTAGGGTTGTAGCTTGGATAGTAATAATAATAATAATAATATTAATTAAATAGTACAATATAAGCATTCTTTTATTACATTTTATAAGCAAAAAGGATATAAGAAATTTTACTTGAGGAGGGACAGATTTTAATCGTTATCTTAAAATCTTTTTACAGTTAATATGTAGTAATCATCTGTATTTATGAATTAAATAGTACAATATATGTATTTTTATATATTTTTTTAATCAGAAATTTTGCTAGAGAAGAAATAGTTCGCAAACATTATCTTAAACTCTTTTTTTTTTACATCATTAATAAATAGTGTTTATGAAGTAAATGTTCAATATAATGATATATTTTAGAAATATATTTTTTTGCACTGCTGCTTGATAAGAAAAATTTTAAGCGTTGTTAAAACGAAAATAACAATATCAATAAATTCTGTCTTCTGTTTTAACATTATTAAAAGATAAATATCAGTGTTTATGAATTATATGTTCAATATGACGATAAACTTTAGAAATATATTTTTTTTTTTTTGCACAGCTGCTTGATAAGAAAAATTTTATGCGTTGTTAAAACGAAAATAACAGTATAAATAATTTGTGTCTTCTGTTTTAACATTAATAAAAAATAAATATCAATATTTATGAATATGTACAATATAATAAACTTTAGAAATATATTGTTTTGTACATCTGTTTGATAAGAAAAATTTTAAGCATTGTTGAAACGAAAATAACAGCATCAATAAATTCTGTCATTTATTTTAACATTAACAAGAAATGAATATTATATTATATGTACAATATAATTATAAACTTTAGAAATATATTGTTTTGTACATCTGTTTGATAAGAAAAATTTTAAGCGTTGTTGAAACGAAAATAACAGTATCAATAAATTTTGTCTTGTGGTTGGAAAACATAAACTGTAACATTTCTCTGGTAGAAAAGAAAAACAAGAGTCAGAAGGGACTCCAAAACGGATATGAAGGCCATTCCTTTCCTTGGGCCAGCCAAGTCTCTTTCGCTTATTGGTCCATTTTCTCTCGCTTCTTCAAAAACAATTTCAGCCCATTACATTAAGAAGGTTCCTCTACATTCAGGAGGAAAAGAAAGACTATAATGGTTTATTTTTTTTACTTACTATTTTCCCGTACCTCGAAAATATTAACTGTTTTTTTTGTGCCTCTGAGGAAGTAGTTTGGGCTATCTTCAGAGTTACTGGAGGGGGGAGGGGTAATAGAGTTAGTGGGTCCTTTCCTAGGGGGTGGGGGTGTCTGGCTTAACCTCAACCATCTGGAATTAGTTCTTTTTCCTTCCTGCTCTTAGTCTGCGGACATTTGCTTTAGAGCCAATTAGGGGCTTTTCACTTTCTCTGGTCGTACTTCTAATTTGGTTTTAGGTTTTAAAGGCTTTAAAGGGCGCTCGTGAATGGCAGAGACAAGGGTCAGGGCCAATGTTCTTGCAGGACAACACCCTAGAGACTGACCATATATATATATATATATATATATATATATATATATATATATATATATATATATATATATATATATATATCATCATCATCATCATCATCATCATCATCATCATCGCCTCCTACACCTTTTGACGCGAAGGGTCTCGGTTAGATTTCGCCTGTCGTCTCTATTTTGAGCTTTTAATTCAATACTTCTCCATTCATCATCTCGTACTTCGTGCTTCATAGTCCTCAGCCAAGTTAGCCTCGGTCTTCTAACTTTTCTAATGCCTTGTGGAGTACAGCTGAACGTTTGGTGCACTATATATATATATATATATATATATATATATATATATATATATATATATATATATATATATATATATATATATATATATATATGATTACCACCCAAGCTCCTCTCCACCCAGGCAAGGATCAGGGAGAATCAGGTAATGGCTGCTGATGGCTTCTCAACAGATATACCTTAGCTTACAAGGATGGTGAGCTTGCAGGCACTGCAAGAAACTATCGAGCCTAAGGGGGACTCGAACAACCCCAGTTAGAAAAGTTTGTCTGCATAATCATCTCTTAAAAACCAAAAGTTGGCAGAGTAAGTATTCAAAATTTGAAAATTATCTTAAAACGACTTTTCATAGGAATGGTTCACATGCAACCTGTTAGGGGGAGAAGATCAAGAGGGAGGCAGAGAATTAGATGGTGAGATAAAGTGAAGGATGATATGGAGAGAAGAGGCTTGGTGGTAGAGGATGCCTTTGATAGAAGTCATTGGAGAGGGCGCACCAGGCAACCGACCCCTTAATGTGGGGATAATGGTGGGTTAATGTAAGGATAACGATAAGGACTTTTGAGGCTCTGAATATGTTTTCTCATACCGGAAAAGTCGAATAAATAAATATGTAATATAAAGAAGAGAGAAGAAAGAATAATAGAGAAAATACGAAAGGATTCTTATGATACACACTGACAAAGGAACGGAAGGATTTTGTTGTTGTTGCTCAATACAACATAAAAGAGGAAAGTAATTGAAGTAAAACTTGGAAGTTCTTGTTTTCATGGCTCCAGCAAAGGATATATTACGATGCCTGTCAGTATACGTTTCATGCTGTGAGTAAACAACAGTCCATGTTTCATGCTACGAGTAAATAACAGCCCACATTTCCTGCAGCGAGTAAACAACAGTCCATATTTCACACAACAATTAAAAAACATTCCACGTATCATGCAACAAATTAACAACAGTCCACGTTTAGTGCTACTAGTAAACAACAGTCCATGTTTCATGCTACGAATAAACATCAGTCCACGTTTCATGCATCGAATAAACAACAGTACACATTTCATGCTACAAGTAAACAACAGTCCCTGTTTCATGCTACAAGTAAACAATGATCCCTGTTTCATGCTACGAATAAACAAGAGTCCACGTTTCATGCTACGAGTAAACAACAGTCCATGTTTAATGCTACGAATAAACAAGAGTCCACGTTTCATGCTACGAGTAAACAACAGTCCATGTTTAATGCTATGTGTAAACAAGCATCCACATTTAATGCAACAAGTAAACAACACTCCAAGTATCATGATACGAGTAAACAATAGTCAACGTTTGATGCTAAGAATAAACAACAGTCCACTTTTCATGCTACAAGTAAATAACAGTTCACGTTCATGCTATGATTTAACAGCAGTCTACGTTTCATGCTACGAGTAAACAACAGTTTATGTTTCACGTTACGAGTAAACAACAGTTCACGTTTCATGCTACGAGTGAACAACAGCAGAAAGGTAGCAGAAAATGATTTCCCGTCTATGTTATAATTGTTCAATTCGTGGTTTTTATTTCTTTTGACAGGAACATAACGAATACAAATATGTTTCCCCCCCCTCTCTCTCTCTCTCTCTCTCTCTCTCTCTCTCTCTCTCTCTCTCTCTCTCTCTCTCTCTCTCTCTCTCAGACATCTACGAAAAACTATCAGCTTTAGTACAGAATTGAATGACAAAGAAGCAGTCTTTGTACCTAAAGGACTTCCAATTCTATCTCATTTGCAAATGTAATGTGTTAATGCCAGAGAGGGAAAAGTATTTGCGTGTTTGTATGTAAACAAAACTGTTTACTTTACTATGTGTTTCTTGTTTATTTATTCAACTCTCGCTTTGATGGAAAAATTATCGACATCATTAGTTCCCTTCCTGTTTCTAGGATCCGTTTGCACAACGACTGACTCAAATTTTATGAAAGAAAGATAAATATATATATTTTTTTTAATATGATTAGAGATGAGATTAAGTTTATTGGTTTTGTCAGTTCATTGTTTTTAATTTGTTGGAGGACTTTTGGGAGAGTTGAATAAGAAAACTCAAAGATAAATTGATTATTGGATTTTCCAATTGGTTTGGTCAGTTCATTGTCTTTAATTTGTTGAAGGACTTTTGGAAGAGTTAAGCCAGAATACTAAAAAATGAATTGATTATTGGATTTTTCAATTGGTTTGGTCAGTTCACTGTCTTTAATTTATTGGAGGACATTTGGCCGAGTTAAACCCAAAAAACTCAAAGATAAGTTGATTATTCGATTTTTCAAATGGTTTGGTTAGTTCCCTGTCTTTAATTTATTGGAGGGCTTTTGGAATAATTAAACCAAAAACTCAAAGATAAACTTAATTATGTAATTAGTTATGGTAATTGATAATTGATAATTAATAATTGATCTTCTCTCCAGCAAGATCGATAGAGCTCCAAAATCACATCATTGGGCAGCAATGAAAATAACGACTTCACTAAGTATATAATTAAATTAGCGATCGAAAAGCTAGTAAAATGTGCTCGATATAAACGGCAGAGTTGCACCGTCATTATGGTTCTTCAATGAGCTCATTATGGGTCCAAAACTCAGTCTTTTTTTTTTTTTTTTTTTTTTTTTTTTTGCGAACGTTTAGGTTATTCGTAGTAAGCAGAGAAATTTAAAAGTTCCGTTCACTTATTATCTTTAGTAAAATGCTGATTTTTTGTAGCCCTTGTGGTAACGTCCCTGACTGGTGATCGCCCGCCTGGGGATCGAGCCCGCTCAAACCCGTTAGCTCCTTTGGTCGTTGCGACCTCATCATCCTCGTGAGCTAGGGAGGGGTGAGATTTGGGAAGCCTATAGGCCTATCTGCTGAGTCATCAGCAGCCATTGCCTGGCCCTCCCTGGTCCTAGCTTGGGTGGAGAGGCGCCTTGGGCGCAGATCATACGTATATATGGTCAGTCTCTAGGCTATTGTCCTGCTTGATAGGGCAATGTCACTGTCCCTTGCCTCTGCCATTCATGAGCGGCCTTCAAACCTTTAAACCTATATGGCAGGAAGATTCAGTTCTTAGGTACTTTCTTTTATTTAAAAATTTCTTAACAAAAGTTCTGTTAATCTATTATCTTCAGTATTATTATTATTATTATTATTATTATTATTATTATTATTATTACTAGTTAAGCTACAACCCTAGTTGGAAAAGAAAGATGCTATAAGCCCAAGTGCTCCAACAGGGAAAAATAACCCAGTGAGGAAAGGAAATAAGGAAATAAATAAACGATATAAGAAGGAAGGAAAATTAAAATAAAATACTTTAAAAACATTAATAACATTACAATATATTTAATTTATAAACTATAAAAGGACTAATGCAAGCCTGTTCAACATAAAAACATTTGCTGCGAGTTTGAACTTTAGAAGTTCTACTGATTCAACTACCCGATTAGGAAGATCATTCCACAACTTGGTCACAACTGGAATAAAACTTCTAGAGTACTGTGTCGTATTGAGCCTCATAATGGAAAAAAACGTTTTATATCTTTATGTGATATTTTAGCTTAGTCCAGCTCTTAAATAGTTATAGTGTTTTTGATAATTTTCAAGAAACCATTTGAGTTTTAATTCCAATGATAACAGGAGACCATTATTATTATTATTATTATTATTATTAATATTATTATTATTAATATTATTATTATTAGTCTAATTATTATTATTATTATTATTATTATTATTATTATTATTATTATTATTATAATTTTATATAACTAAGCAAAACAACTAGGCTAAGTGGAATAGATATTACAGAAGAACACATATCTGTGCAGACCATTGCATACAGTGACTGATGTTGAACCGGGAACCGTTCGCTTCGCCTTTCTTCTATCCATAAGTTTCCTATCAGGCTTCTGCACACACCCTGCTGCCTTCCTCGCTCTTCAACCACCCCCCTCTCTAATTCTATCATTATTCAAAATATTCATTCATCACGGTCAGATCATTGCTCAGGTAACATTTATGGCGTTTACAACGCTTCCAGAGGGCTAAAATCTCCTCCAGATATTTGCTCCTGGTCTAAACTCTAGGGACTGTTTGCTCCGTTCCCCGGCCTCTCTCTGACCACGGTAAATATGAGGCCATTTCCTTTCGTGGCCAAATCCCTATCCGGTCCAACACTTCGCCACGGAGAGAGAGAGAGAGAGAGAGAGAGAGAGAGAGAGAGAGAGAGAGAGAGAGAGAGGAAATCGAAATGAGCCAATTGATGTCTTTGAGAGAGAGAGAGAGAGAGAGAGAGAGAGAGACTAATAGTTGGTTATTGGTCCCTTTCAGATATATCCCATCAAAATGGGGTGAAACCATTCGTTTAGTATTCGTGAGATATTCTCCTCTTCATTTTCCTCACGAGGCTATTTTCCCTGTTGGAGCCGCTGGGCTTATAGCGTCCTGCTTTTCCAACTAAGGTTGTAGCTTAGCAAGTAATAATAATAATAATAATAATAATAATAATGATAATAATGATAATAATAATAATGATAATAATAACTTCTTTAATCTAATTAATCTTAGCTTATAGGGAAATTATAATATTAGAAAAATTATTTTTGATTTGGTATCATCTTTCTTTCAAAATTTTGTTGCATAAATTAATCAATTATGCCAATGAAAAATTACACAATCTAGCATTGAAAATTACACAATCTAGCATTGAGCAAGTTTCAGAAACAGATCTTAGAATGTAGCAACCTTCACGCGAAGAAACTCCGAGAAAAGAAGGAAATATTTGAACTTTGAGCTCTTCCTTACTCATGTGTAAATACAAAGAGAAGAAAGGACATAAGACGTCTCTTGCTTGAGGGTACAGTTGGGCACACTATTATCATTTCTCTTCCTCTTGTTTTGTTAAAATTTTTATAGTTTATGTATGTTGTTACTGTTCTTAAAATATTTTATTTTTCCTTGTTTCCTTTCCTCACGTGGCTATTTTCCTTGTTGGAGCCCCTGGGCCTATAGCATCCTGCTTTTCCATCTAGGGATGTAGCTTAGCATGTAATAATAATAATGATAATAATAATAATAATAATAATGAATATTATTATTATTATTATTATTATTATTATTATTATTATTATTATTATTATTAGTTTTACTACTACTACTACTAGCTAAGCTGCAACCCCAGTTGGAAATCCAGGATGCTATAAGCCCCAGGGCTACTGGAAGGAAAATTTGCTCAGTGAGGAAAGAAAATAAGTAATAAATAAACTACAAGAGAAGTAATAAACAAATGAAAGAAAATATTTTAAGAACAATAACAACACCAATGAGGAAGTCTCTTAGAAAACTTGTATACAAGACTCTTGCCTTGATTTCCTCTGTCTTGAAAAAGAACTCTGGAATCTGTGTGACAGAGGGCAATGGACCTGTCTCAGGGCAACGCCTCCGGGGCATCAAGACAAGCGCTTAGCTTACAGATGAGGTGTCAGTTTCCTTCCTGACGGGGATTCTCGCTTTCTGTATGGTCATTTATTATTATTATTATTAATATTATTGTTATTGTTATTATTATTATTATTATTATTATTATTATTGTAGAATTTTTATTATTATTATTATTATTATTATTATTATTATTATTATTATTATTATTATTATTATTATTATTATTATTATTATTGTGATTTTTATTTTCATTTTGATTATTATTATTATTATTATTATTATTATTATTATTATTATTATTATTATTATTATTATTATTATCATTATTATTATTATTATTATTATTATTATTATAAGCTAAGCCATAATCCTAGCAGAATGCTATAAGCCTATGGGCTACCACAGGGAAAAATATCCCAGTGAGGAAATGAAACAAGAAAATAAACAAACTACAGGAGAACTGATGAGCAATCAAAATTAAATAATTCAAGAACCGTAACGACATTAAATCATATCTTTCATATATGAGCTATAAAAACTTTAATAAAAACCAAGAGG
>NC_090742.1:4523955-4536455 GCF_036898095.1 Palaemon carinicauda
AGCCTATAGGTCTATCTGCTGAATCATCAGCAGCCATTACCTGGAACTCCTTGGTCCCATATGTATATATGGTCATTCTCTGTGGCATTGTCCTACTCGATAGGGCAATGTAACTGTCCCTTGCCCTTGCCATTCATGAGCGGCCTTTAAACCTTTAAAATACTATGTTTAATTGTTTCAGTAAGGCATTACATTGAAGATGTACATTTAAACAATTAAAAGCACAATAGAATTAAATAGCAAGGTTCACGATTGTGAAGGAAATACATTTATGCATAATGAGTAAATAAACAGAAATAATTACTCACAGTAAAAAGATGTAAACATTCAAGATCAATTGGAGATCATTATTCAATGTAATGCTGATTAAAATTCGCCGGACTTCTTAATTGATTCATGGAACAATTTAAAAAAAAGAAGATTCATTGCTTAATAGATTATACCTTAAGAATATATATATATATATATATATATATATATATATATATATATATATATATATATATATATATATGTATATATATATATATATGAGTGTGTGTGTGTATATATATAGTACTCTAAAGATATGTATTGAAATGCACGAAACCGCTAGGTACTAAAGCCTTTTATTATTTCCTACTGGCTTTTGCTGTATATCAAGTCACGTGATTATTGTGACAGTAAAGTATATATATATATATATATATATATATATATATATATATATACAGTATATATATATATATATATATATACAGAGAGAGAGAGAGAGAGAGAGAGAGAGAGAGAGAGAGAGAGAGAGAGAGAGAGAGAGAGAGAGAGAGGCAACATAAAAACAATGCTACATTTCAGTTGTAAATACCTTTCTGTCATATAGCATCAAAATTGAAGGCATAAAGCCATAAGCGAAGTAATTTCCTGTTGAAATAGAGGAGAAACTGATTTTTAGTTGTTTTTGAGACTTAATGTATAGTAAACCTGGATGAAATTTTAAAAGCCAACCAGTTTAAATTTCAAAACAATTCTCTTTCCTCTTATCCTTAGACAGAGAATAATTTTTGATTGTTTTTAAAAGTCTTAATGTATAGTAAAACTGAATGAATTTTAAAAGCCAATTAGTTTGCAAAACAAATTTCTTTCCTCTTTTCCTTAGACAGAGAATGATTTTTGATTGTTTTTAAAAGTCTTAATCTATAGTACAACTGAATGAAATTTTAAAAGCCAACCAGTTTTAATTTAAAAACAATTTCCCTTCCTCTTTTCCTTAGGCAGAAAATAATTTTTCAATGTTTTTAAAAGTCTCAATGTATAGTAAAACTGAATGAAATTTCAAAAGTCAATTAAGTTTTAATTTAAAAACACTTTCTTTCTACTTTACCTTAGACAAAGAAATCAAATTTGTGATTCAAACAAAGTAATCAAATCTGTGATGCTTAGGCAAAATAATTAAACCAGTGATTCAAACAAAGTAATCAAATTCGTGATTCTTTGACAAAGTAATCAAATCTGTGGTTAAACAAGTAATTAAATTTGCGATTCAAACAAAGTAATCAAATCCGTGATTCTTTGATAAAATAGATAAATCTGTGGTTAACAAAGTAATTAAAACTGTGGTTAAAAACATAATTAAGTCTGTGATTCAAACAAAGTATTTAAACTTGTGATTCAAACAAGTAATTAAATCTGTGATTCCAACTAAGTATTTAAACCCGTGATTCAAACAAGAAATTAAATCTGTGATTCGAACAAAGTATATAAACCTGTGATTCAAATAAAGTATTTAAACCTGTGATTCAAACAAAGTATTCAAACCTGTGAGTCAAACAAAGTATTTAAAACCTGTGATTCAAACAAATTATTTAAACCTGTGATTCAAACAAAGTATTTAAACCTGTTATTCAAACAAGCAATTAAATCTGATTCAAACATTCTGATTCAAACAAAGTAATCAAATCTGTAATGAAAGAATTCCGTGGCAAATAGTATTTTGTATCGTTCTGTACATAAAAGAGAAGGAAAGGCTAAACCAAATGCCCCCCCCCCCCCCAAGAAAAAACAAGAGGATTTACATAAGGAATGAAACTGACAAACTCTGATGCCCCTAAGGCATTGCTCTTAGACAAGTCTATTGCCCTCTTGTCACTCTGAGTTCCATGTTCTTTCCTACGGCAAAAGAAAAAAAATGAATAAAAAAAAATGAATAAAAAAAAAAGAAATGTGTGTCCTGAATATTATTATCGTAAGAGATTTCCTTACATGGTAACTCCTTCTCTTGACCCCATAGTCCAGAAAACTCAAAATCAAAGAATTATGGAAAAGTAAGAAAGAATAAGGACAGGATTCCCCAAAATAAGCGAGATATTTCCTGTCCTTTAAACAGGTTTAAAGGCCACTCATGAATGGCCAAGGTAAGGAACAGTGATATTGCCCTTTCAAGCCGAACAATGCCCTAGAGACTGACCATATATATATGATAGCACCAAAGCTCCTTTTCTATCCAAGCTAGGACCAAGGAGGGCCAGGCAATGAGTGCTGTGACTCACCAGATAAACCTATAGGCTCCTCTAAACACCCCATCCTTGGTTCACAAGGATGGTGAAGTTGCAGCGACCAAAGAAACTATCGAGTTTGAGTGGGACTCGAACCCCAATCTGGCGTTCACTAGTCAGAGACGTTACCACATGGGCCACCACTACCCAACACAAATGGAAAATGTGAATTAAGTGTTATGGCCCAAAATAGCGTTTCAGGGATTAAAAAACTGATACTATTTTACTTGCGTAATTATTATAATTGTTATTTATATTAGTTTTTGTATTAATTGTGGCTGATATATCCATTTGAAACTGTATGAGACCTATTAGAAAAAACATGTCTATATGATTGTAAAACATATAGACACCTACTATACATATTTATTTATTTGAAACGGATTTGTATATAAAGTAAGGTAACTTTAAAAAAAAATTTCTTTATAGTTTCTTTAAAAGATCTAGGAACAAATCTAAATTGAAACATGTTTCAGTTGTTGAATAGTGATTTAATTATATCCTGAGTCTTTGTTATTGAGGTCAATGACAATGAAATCATTTTCGAGGTAAACCTATCACCTTTTTAAAATACTTTAGCTTCATCATCATCTCCTCCTACGCCTATTGACGCAAAGGACCTCGGTTAGATTTCGCCAGTCGTCTCTATCTTGAGTTTTCAAATCAATACTTCTCCATTCATCATCTCCTACTTTGCGCTTCATAGTCCTCAGTCATGTAGGCCTTGGTCTTCCAACTCTTCTAGTGCCTTGTGGAGCCCAGTTAAACGTTTGGTGAGCTAATCTCTCTTGGGGAGTGCGAAGAGCATTCCCAAACCATCTCCATCTACCCTTCATCATGATCTAATCCCCATATGGAACTCGAGTAATCTCTCTTATAGTTTCATTTCTAATCCTGCCCTGCCATTTAACTCCCAATATCCTTCTGAGGGCTTTGTTCTCAAATCTACTAAATCTATTGGAGATTGTTTCATTGTCATACCATGACTCATGTTCATAGAGCATAGAGTAACTGCGATCCTACTAAACTGATATATAGTCTGATTTTGATATGTAATTTCAGGCTATTTGATTTCCAAATTTTACTTAACCTAGCCATTGTCTGATTTTCTTTTTTTCAATCTTTCACTGAACTCTAATTCTAAAGACCCTGTATTGGAGATCATATTACCCTGAAATGGGAAACCTATAAACATTTTCCATTTAAGTAATTTTTTTTTTATCATCGCCCCTTCAAACACAGCTGACAATATATGATCTTAAAGAAATTAATTGCAAGATTTTGATTTAATATTTCAAAATGTTTACTTAATACAAAAACCAAAATCAGGATTTTAAGAAGTTTGCAAACCAGAAGAGGTCTTATTTTCCTTCAATAAATATATACACCTTAGACTAGAATTTATTTTTGGAAATATATTACGTGCAGGCCTCAGACATGTTGGATGAATTGTTGATATATTTCTTCGTTGTAAAATACATAAAAATAGGCAAGAGTTTTTCATCCTTCTTGGAAACGATGAGAAAACATCTTGATAGAATTGATATTATTTTGGTAACGGAATAGAAAGAGCTAGAATATGAATTTAAGTGCAAAGATTCAAGGGTATTTTCTTATTTATGAAACTTTAGAGTCAAAAATATGAATTTTAGTGCAAGGATTCAAGTGTATTCTTTTATGAAACTTTAGAGCGTCAAAATATGAATTTTAGTGCAAAGATTCAAGGGTATTTTTTTAATGAAACTTTAGAGAAGATTTGAATTTTACAAAGTAAGGAAAGGTTCACCTCTGGGTTCGATAAAATTTAAAAAATTCTGTGAAGAAGGAAATGATTTTTAAATACTTCATGGCATTTTCATGTTTGATATTTCCTATTTATATTTGCTTTCAACTTCATCTAACTCTTCGGATTTTAATTAATTAATTTGTCTATTTATTGCTTTTATTTATGCATCAAAAAATTTGTTCATAACCAACTCATCATTATTATTTTATACTTTGGGTTATGGTAACCTACTGGAAACGTCCCTGCCTGGCGATCTCCTGAACTGGGGTTCGTCACTCGTACAAGCTCGATAGTTCATTGTTGTGTTTCTAACCACACCATCCTTGTGAGCTAAGTAATGGGTTGTTTGGGGGATGCCTAGGGATCTACCTGCTGAGTCATCAGCAGCTATTACCTGGCCCTCCCTGGTCTTAACTTGAGTGGCGAGGGTGCCTGGGGATCATTCTGCTTAGGCATTGTCACTGTCCCTTGCCCCTACCATTCATGAGCGACATTTAAAGATTAGTCAATATTGTAGATTTCGAATATGTAATGAGCCCCAAATAATGTTTCCTGATAGGTATTCAAGGTACAGTTGGACGCAGGAGTTTTTGGTACATCTCGCTCTTAGCGGAGAGTTGCTGTGTGTACAGTGAAATAACCAGCTTGAATTCCGTGTTATGGATTCAGTGAATAATGTCCTTAGCTTATTCATCAACCACCTCGTCATCCTTCATGTTTCATGCTAACTTTATTGGGTATGATGGGAGAGGAAATAGACATTCTTCATTTAAATAGATTCCTGATTTTCTTTTGGTCTTGCTGTGTGGTATTTCCTTTCAGTTTATTTTATGAAAAACATTCTAATCTTTATTATTATTATTATTATTATTATTATTATTATTATTATTATTGCTTTTGTTGTTATTATTATTATTATTATTATTATTATTATGGTTGTTTTTGTTATTATTATTATTATTATTATTATTATGGTTGCTTTTGTTCTTCTTCTTCTTCTTCTTCTTCTTCTTCTTCTTCTTCTTCTTCTTCTTCTTCTTCTTCTTCTTATTATTATTATTATTGTTATTATTATTAGCTAAGCTACAACCCCAGCTGGAAAATCAGGATGCTTTAGGACAAAGGGCTCTAGCAGGAAAAATGACCCCAGTGAGGAAAGTAAATAAACAAATAAATGACAAGAGAAGTAATGGACAATTAATATAGAATATTTTAAGAACAGTAACAACATTGAAATAGATCTTTTATATATAAACCATAAAGAGAGACTTACGTCATCCTGTTCAACATAAAACATTCGCTGCAAGTTTGAACATTTAACATGAAAGTAAAATAACAGTAACAACGTTAAAATAGATCTTTCATATACAAACTATAAAGAGAGAGGCTTACGTCAGCCAGTTCAAAAAAAAAAAAAAAAAAAAATATCATTCACTACAATAAACTTTCCAAAATGAAATTAAAAGTTTTACATTGAATACGTATGTGTGAAAATACTTGGATACAAAAAATATCTGATGTATTTTTCATCCATATCCAAAATACGAGGAACATCACAACATGAACAAAATCATTCTGTATGAAAAGATATTAGGTTTGTGGGATATCAAATATGATCAAAGCTAGAGTTACATTGTACAGAGCTGCTGCCGTTTTTAGATTGGAAAATATTATGTATCGGTCTACCAGGAAAATGGTGATTTTAACGTGTGGACCAGTGTACTGGAAAATAGCGAGTAAAAACAATAGTTTCTAAGATTGCTAAAATTATATTAAACTATTATTTAGAACTTGGAGGTTTGAATTAGCATGATGCAGGAGACTTGCCATTATAGATCAAACCAAAAATAGTTTTGTGTTCTGGAAAACAGCGAATAAAAACAATAGTTTCAAAGATTGCTAAAATTATATTAAACCATTATTTAGAAATTGGAGGTTTGAATTTAAATGATACAGAAGACTTGTCATTATAGATAAAACTTAAAATAGTTTTGTGTTCTGGAAAACAGCGAATAAAAACAATAGTCTCAAAGATTGCTATAATTATATTAAACCATTATTTAGAAATTGGAGGTTTGAATTTAAATGATACAGAAGACATGATATCATAGATCAAGCTTAAAAATAGTTTTCCAGTGTTTTGGAAAATAGCGAATGAAACAATATTAAACTATATTAAACCATTATTTATAAATTAAAGGTTTGAATTTATGAGGCAAAATAACTGGTCATTATAAATAAAACTGAAAATAATTTTCCAGTGTTCTGGAAAATAACGAATAAAAACAATAGTTTCAAAGATTGCTAAAATCATATTAAACCATTATTTAGAAATAGAACGTTTGAATTTGCATAATACAGAAGACATACCAAAATAGATAAAACTGAAAATAATTTTCCATTTTGCTGGAAAAGGGTGAATAAAAACAATAATTTTAAAGATCGCTAAAACTATATTGAACCATTATTTAGAAATTAGAGGTTTGAATTTTTAGTCTTCAGACTTGTCATTATAGATTAAACCAAATATAATTTCTTTGAATAGTTTGAGAGACATACTAACTGAATAACGGTAAATTCCTGCTTTTTTATAATTGTTTTATTTATAAAGGAGTGTTTTGCCTTTTTTTTCCTAGCACAATTACACACGTACACACATATACACTATATATATATATATATATATATATATATATATATATATATATATATATATATATATATATATATATACACACACATATATATATATATATATACATATATATATATATATGTATATATATATATATATATATATGTATATATATATATGTATATATATATATATATATATATATATATATATATATATATAGAGCTATATATATATATATATATAGCTATATATATTTGTATGTATATATATATATACATACACACATATATATATATATATATATATATATATATATATATATATATATATATAAAATACTATAAGAAAGATTATTTTTATGAAATCGAAGATTTATAGCAGAAAAAAACTCCTTGTTAGCTAAAAAAAAAAAAGCATCGACCAGAGATTGGATTTTAAGCCTTCATAATGAAATTCAGCTGTCATCAATAACGTAGTCAACTTGAAGTCATTGAATGAAAATATAAAGGCAATTTAAATATAATTTTTAATTTTAGAATATAAAGGCAATATTCTGTTGAATCAGAACTGGTATTTTTATGATCAATATTAAAATGGCTATAGTTTAATCGGGATTTCATAATTCAAATAGGAGCAATATTTATTTCTATTACAGTTCCTTATCTATTAAATTAAATCAGAAGTCCATAATTCATATATAATTATATATAGGGATAATGTATTAATATGAAATAATGTAAAAAAAAAAAATTAAAAAATTGAAAATTTAATTTTTTTTCATTAATTACATTGTTATTCATATACTCTAGTACTTATTAAGTTCTTATTTAATAGTTCGGAGCTATTTGTTCATTATGTTATACAGCATACTTTGATACATATTAAGCCAAGACAATATTTAATAATTTTGAGTTCCTTCTAAATAACATTAGAATGTAAGACTTTAAAATTTAAAGCCCACGCATGAATGACAGAGGCAAGGGACAGTGACATTGCCCTATTATTATTATTATCTATACTACTACTACTACTACTACTACTACTACTACTACTACTACTACTACTACTACTACTACTACTACTAATAATAATAATAATAATGATAATAATAATAAGAACAGGGAAGTGGGGAATATGGGGAAAGGAAGAGTACCGTTGGATACAATCCAGTTTATAGCTCAAAGGCAGGTACTCGGGATGAGAGGAAATAGGGAGAAAGAGAAGTACAGGAGAAGAATAAAAGAGAGGGGCAGACCCTCTTGCGATATTAGGGAATTGGTATTATTACTACTAGTACTACCACTACTAATAGTAATAATAATAATAATGATAATAATAGCACTTAATATAGACTTTATCTATGCTAGCAAGGTACAGAAATTTATCCCATTCAAAATAAATTTTTGGTTTCTATATATAAACCATTTTAAGAAACGAAAAAAAAAAAAAAAAACGACACAAGCGACTGAATGGTACTAAAACTCCAAACTTCAACAATGGTTCGTTGAAAATATTTGATTCTTCGGATAGATTCTAAAATACTGAAAGATAATAATTCTATGAAGGGCTGTGATAGAACCCTTGAAAAATAGAAGCGGTTTTATGAATGGCTTAAAGAGGCATTAAACAATTTTGGATTTGATAAGCGTTTGATAAATTTTGGATTTTATCAGAAGTTATTTTCTTTTATTTTTCGGATTTTAGGTATTAAATCTTATAGTTTTTTTTCTTTTATTTTACATAGTAGCGTACGCGACCCGTCATGAAAGGAAGGCTAAATATTTAGATAGATATGCACACATACGCGCACACATCCCATCTCACCAGGGTATAACTACTCTCTCTCCCATAACCAAGAGACGGAGAGAGAGACTGAGTAGTTATAAGTCTGGCTATGCATCGCTGAGCGTGACCGGAAATGTATGTATGTATATATATGTATATATATATATATATATGAATATATGTATATTTAAATTTATATATATATATATATATATATATATATATATATTTATATATATATATTGTGTATATATATATTTTATATATATATATATATATATATACATATATATATATATATATATATATATATATATATATATATATATATATATATGCGTAAAAATTACAGGAAAACGTGGTGCTCCGATGCAGATGAACCACAGGGAAAAGGAAAATACGAAATATACGATTAAATCCTGACTAGTTTCGTGATACTTCTTCAGAGGACTTAATCGTATATTTCGTATTTTAACTTTCCCTGTGGTTTATCTGCATATATATATATATATATATATATATATATATATATGTATATATATATATATATATATGTATATCCATACACTTGCTCTATTATATAGGGGGGATTATATTTCTCTACTCTTGGTTTTTGGTTTTATCATCAATCTACAACACATGCAGCCGCTTCTGGTCTGCTGCAGGACAAAGGCCTCAGAAATGTCCATATTCATGTCTGGGATTTGGCCAGTTTTCATCAACACGCTGGCCAGTGCGGATTAGTGGTGGGTTGGAAACTTTTTTCTGATCGCTCACTGCAAACCAACCTAGTATGGGTAACCCTGACTAGTATAGCTTTGCTGATCATGGCGATACACAAACTTTTTCACCACGTTAAGGTTTTCCCACTCAGAAAAGAGGATAAATCTACTTAAAGAAAATCATATGTAATTTACGTAAGTAGTCAAATAAAAATGTATAGTTTTCTGTTCCATTTTCTCTCCTTAATCTCTCCCTTCTCTCTCCCTTTTCTTTCCCCTTTCTCTCTCCCTTTTCTTGCCCTTGTCTGTCTTTGTTCTCTCTCTGATCTATCTCTTCTCTCCCTCTAGTCGGTCATTTCTCTCTCCCTTGTCTCGTCCTTTTCTCTCATTTCTCCCGCCCTTGTTTCTCCCTTCTCTCTCATTTCTCTCTCCTTTGTTTCTCCCTTCTCTCTCATTTCTCTCGCCCTTGTTTCTCCTTTCTCTCTCATTTCTCTCTCCTTTGTTTCTCCCTTCTCTCTCATTTCTCTTTCCCCCGTTTCTCCCTTCTCACTCATTTATCTCTTCCTTTGTTTCTCTTCTATCTCTCCCTTGCCTCTCTTTTCTCCTTTCTCTCTCATTTCTCTCTCCTTTGTTTCTCCCTTCTCTCTCATTTCTCTTTCCCCCGTTTCTCCCTTCTCACTCATTTATCTCTTCCTTTGTTTCTCTTCTATCTCTCCCTTGCCTCTCTTTTCTCTTTCCCTTTTTCCTTCTCTTCCTCCATTGTCTCTCCCTTGTCTCTCTTTTCTTTCTTACTTGCTTCTCTTTTCCGATGCAGTAATGTCCCTGTCTGAACGCCAGACTGGGGTTCGAGTTCGCTGAAACTCGTTAGTTCCATTGGCCGCGCAACCTTACCATCCCTGTGAACTAAGGATGAGGGGTTCGGGGGAGCCTATAGGTCTTTCTGCTGAATCATCAGCAGCCATTGCCTTGCCGTACTTGGTCCTAGCTTGGGTGGAGAGAGGGCTTGGGCGCTGATCATATGTGTATATGATCAGTGTCTAGGGCATTGTCCTGCTCGATAGGGCAATGTCACTGTTCCTTGCCCCTCCCATTCCTAAGTGGCCTTTAAATCTTTAAACCTTGTCACTCCATTGTCTCTATTTTCATTCTCCCCTGTCTCTCTTTTCTCCCTCCCTTGTCACTTCTCCTTCTCCCTTGCCTCTCCTTTCGCCCTCTTTCCATCTCCCTTCTCTCCTCTTACATCAACGGAAATTTGATATTCGTTTCCTTAAATTTCAAATATCATAACAGAGAGGAAGGCCAGAGAAAGTGAGAAATGTCAATCATTCCTTTGGCTCATTACAATTTTACTTTTCACATTCGGTCTCATGAGCAAAGAACACGAGGAAGTAATGACGTGGGGGGCGGGGGATTGGTGTGGGGGGTTGATTGGAGGGGGCTGGTTGGGGGGGGGGAGTATTTTGATCCCTTTAATTAACGTTCATCATGAATTATCAAATGGTTCGGGAGCTGAGCTTTCTGGAAATAACCTATTTATTATTATTATTATTATTATTATTATTATTATTATTATTATTATTATTATTATTATTATTACTTTCTATGCTACAACCCTAGTTGGGAAAACAGGATGCGATGCTATAAGCCCAGGGTCTCCAACAATAATAGCCAAGCGAGGAAAGGGAATAAGATTTATATTTAATCTTTTAAGATTTTATTCGAAGGTTTTAGGTAAGTTAGTCATATGCCGTATAACCTTTCATGATTGGTATTCAAATTAAGATAGATAAGATTATGCATATGCATAAAGTATATGTCTATCCATCTATTTTCCTGTCTATGTATGCATACACACACACACACATATATATATATGTATATATTCATATGTATATATATATGTATTTATATATTTATATATAATTATATATATATATATGTAACATTGCCCTATCAGGAAGGATGATGCCCTAGAGATTGACCATAGGTACATATGATTATATGATTATCGCCCAAGCCCCCTCTCCACCCAAGCTAGGACCAGGGAGAGCCAGGCGATGGCTGCTGATGACTCAGCAGATTGATCTATAGGTTCTCCCAAACCCCCACTCAGCACACAAAATGGTGAGATATCAGTGACCAAAGGAACTAATCTTCAGTGCAGGCCTTAAAGGTTTAAAGGTTTAAAGGCCGCTCATGAATGGCAGAGGAAAGGGGCAGTGACATTGCCCTATCAAGAAGGACAGTGCCCTAGAGATTGACCATATATACATATGATTATCACCCAAGCCCCCTCTCCCCCCTCAAGCTAGGACAAGGGAGAGCCAGGCAATGGCTGCTGATGACTCAGCAGATAGACCTATAGGCTCTCCCAAACCCCAACTCTTTGCTCACAAAATGGTGAGGTAGCAGCCACCAAAGAAACTAACGAGCCTGAGTGGGGCTCGAACCTTTGTCTTGGTAATTACCAGGCAAGGACGCTACCACCAGAGAGGGTACAGAAGAAGAAGAAGAAAAAGAAGAAGAAGAAAAAGAAGAAGAAGAATCAGAAGTGAAAGAAGAGGACGAAGAAGAAAGAGAAGAACTAGAGGAAGAAGAAGAAGTAGAACGTATAAAAGAAGAAGAAGAAAGAAAAGAACAAGAGGAAGGAGTAGAAATAGAAGAAGTAGAAGGTATAGAATAAGGAGAAGGTACAGAACAAAAAGAAGAGAGGGAAAAAGAAGAAAAAGAAGAATGAGAAAAAAAGAAGAAGAAAGAGAAAGAGTAGAAATAGAAGAAGAAGTAAAAGGTATAGAATAAGGAGAAGGTACAGAACAAAAAGAAGAAAGGGAAAAAGAAGAAAAAGAAGAAGAAGAAAAAAAACAAGAAAGAGAAAGAGTAGAAATAGAAGAAGAAGTAGAAGGTATAGAATAAGGAGAAGGTACAGAAAAAAAAGAAGAAAGGGAAAAAGAAGAAAAAGAAGAAGAAGAAAAAAAACAAGAAAGAGAAAGAGTAGAAATAGAAGAAGAAGTAGAAGGTATAGAATAAGGAGAAGGTAC
>NC_090742.1:4538955-4546455 GCF_036898095.1 Palaemon carinicauda
AGCAGATTTCTTAGCTCCAAAGTTATCTGTTATTTTGCGCAAATTAGCAAGAAGAGGAGCTTTTAGCACTTGTTGGAGAATTGGTAATGTTATTCCTGTATGTAAATGTGTTTGTGGTAGCTCAAGTCCCACTGATTACCGCCCAATTTCCATAACTCCCATATTATCTAAAGTTTTTGAACGTCTTCTGGCAAAACGTCTTAATAGGTTTGCTGAAGGTAATCATCTACTCCCTAGTTTGCAATTTGGTTTTCGTAAAGGCCTTGGAGCATGTGATGCCCTTCTTACAATCTCCAATGCTGTACAGAAATCCCTTGATTGTGGTCAGGAAGTTCGTATGATTGGCCTTGATTTTAGTGCTGCCTTTGACCGTGTTAATCATGAGGCCCTTGTTTTCAAACTGAAACAGTTGGGAGTTGGTGGGTTGTTTCTTAGCATTATTATTGATTTTTTAAGTAATAGATCTCAAAGAGTTGTTGGTGATGGGCACCATAGTGATTATAGGAATGTGATATCCGGTGTTCCACAGGGTAGTGTTCTTGGCCCATTACTTTTCATACTATATACACATGACATGTGGTTTAGCCTAGAAAACAAGCTTGTTGCATATGCAGATGATGCTACTCTCTTTGCATCAATTCCATCCCCTGAATGTAGATCTGGGGTTGGTGAATCCCTTAATAGAGATTTAGCTAGAATTAGTGCATGGTGCAAATTATGGGGTATGAAGTTGAATCCTAACAAAACTCAAAGTATGATTGTAAGTAGGTCAAGGACGGTGGCTCCTCAACATCCGGATCTCAGTATTGATAATGTTTCTTTAAATTTGTATGACTCTTTCAAAATTTTAGGTGTGATTCTCTACAGCAAATTTACTTTTGAGAAACATATAAGGTCTGTGTCTTCTTCAATTGCACAAAAAATATGCTTATTGAGAAAGTCTTTCAAGATTTTCAGTGATCAATCTATTCTGAAGAAGTATTTTAATTCTTTCATTTTACCTTGTTTTGAGTATTGTTCTCCTGTCTGGTCTTCAGCAGCTGATTCTCATCTTAATTTGTTGGACAGAAACTTACGGTCTATTAAATTTCTTATTCCTGATCTAGACATTAATCTCTGGCACTGTCGTTCAATTAGTTCATTATGCATGTTGCATAAGATTTTTCATAACTCTGACCATCCTTTACATTCAGATCTCCCTGGACAATTCTATCCTGTTCGTAATACTAGGCAGGCAGTTAATTCTAATAGCCAGGCCTTCTCCATCATGAGGCTCAATACTACGCAGTACTCTAGAAGTTTTATTCCAGCTGTTACCAAGTTGTGGAATGATCTTCCTAATCGGGTAGTTGAATCAGTAGAACTTCAAAAGTTCAAAGTTGGAGCAAATGCTTTTTTGTTGACCAGGCGGACATGAGTCTTTTTATAGTTTATTTATGACATATTTGTTTTTGATGTTGATAATAGTTTATATATGTTATGTCTGTTTTGACGTTGTTACTGTTTTTAGAATGATTTATTGTTAATTTGTTCTCTTCATTTATTTATTTCCTTATTTCCTTTCCTCACTGGGCTATTTTTCCCTGTTGGAGCCCCTGGGCTTATAGCATCTTGCTTTTCCAACTAGGGTTGTAGCTTGGATAGTAATAATAATAATAATAATATATATAACGTGAGCAAAGCGTTTGTGTATCTCCATTATCAACAAAGCTATACTAGTCAAGGCCACCCATACTAGATTAGTTTGCTGTGAGCAATCAAACAAAAGCCTCCCACCATCACCAATCCGCAGTTGGCTAGCGAGGTGATGAAAACTCACCAAACCCCGGACATGAATAAGGACATGTCTGAGGTCTTTGACCTGCAGTGGACTAGAAATAGCTGCATTTGTTGTTGTTGCTGTTGTTGTTGTTGTTGTTTTTGTCTAGTGGAATACTAAATTATATATTAATTATTATAGTAAACAGCGTTACATATATTTCCATATTGATTAGCAATTAATTAATGGAATTCTCCCGAGGGCTGCGACAACCACCTCTCCACACTTGAATCTTTGAAGACATTGTGGGGGCCAGAATCCATATGGCTCTCTGATCATTTCAATGAGAACTTAATTTATGCAAGACAATTTCGGGAGCTTCCCCTTAGGTCAGAGTTTCCTGCGTTATTCATAACATTATTCCCAAGAGAGGTGGTTTAAAGGTCAATGATGAATGGCCAGGGACTGAGACAGCGCCCTAGCATAAGAAGATTAAATCTCACTCATGAAGGGCAAGGTACAGAGATAGTGCCGTAGCATGTGTGAAGATTAAAGCTCACTCCCAAGGGACAGAGATAGCGCCGTAGCATGTGTGAAGATTAAAGCTCACTCGTGAATGGCAAGGGTCAGAGATAGCGCCGTGGCATGTGTGAAGATTAAAGCTCAATCGTGAATGGCAGGGGACAGAGACAGCGCCGTGGCATGTGTGAAGATTAAAGCTCACTCGTGAATGGCAAGGGACAGAGATAGCGCCGTGGCATGTGTGAAGATTAAAGCTCACTCGTGAATGGCAAGGGTCAGAGATTGCGCCGTGGCATGTGTGAAGATTAAAGCTCACTCGTGAATGGCAAGGGACAGAGATAGCGCCGTGGCATGTGTGAAGATTAAAGCTCACTCGTGAATGGCAAGGGACAGAGACAGCGCCGTGGCATGTGTGAAGATTAAAGCTCACTCGTGAATGGCAAGGGACAGAGACAGCGCCGTGGCATGTGTGAAGATTAAAGCTCACTCGTGAATGGCAAGGGACAGAGACAGCGCCGTGGCTTGTGTGAAGATTAAAGCTCACTCGTGAATGGCAAGGGACAGAGACAGCGCCGTGGCATGTGTGAAGATTAAAGCTCACTCGTGAATGGCAAGGGACAGAGACAGCGCCGTGGCATGTGTGAAGATTAAAGCTCACTCGTGAATGGCAGGGGACAGAGACAGCGCCGTGGCATGTGTGAAGATTAAAGCTCACTCGTGAGTGGCAGGGGACAGAGACAGCACCGTGGCATGTGTGAAGATTAAAGCTCACTCGTGAATGGCAGGGGACAGAGATAGCGCCGTAGCATGTGTGAAGATTAAAGCTCTCCCGTGAATGGCAGGGGACAGAGACAGCGCCGTGGCTTGTGTGAAGATTAAAGCTCAATCGTGAATGGCAGGGGACAGAGACAGCGCCGTGGCATGTGTGAAGATTAAAGCTCACTCGTGAATGGCAGGGGACAGAGACAGCGCCGTGGCTTGTGTGAAGATTAAAGCTCAATCGTGAATGGCAGGGGACAGAGACAGCGCCGTGGCATGTGTGAAGATTAAAGCTCACTCGTGAATGGCACGGGACAGAGACAGCGCCGTGGCTTGTGTGAAGATTAAAGCTCAATCGTGAATGGCAGGGGACAGAGACAGCGCCGTGGCATGTGTGAAGATTAAAGCTCACTCGTGAATGGCAGGAGACAGAGACAGCGCCGTGGCTTGTGTGAAGATTAAAGCTCAATCGTGAATGGCAGGGGACAGAGACAGCGCCGTGGCATGTGTGAAGATTAAAGCTCACTCGTGAGTGGCAGGGGACAGAGACAGCACCGTGGCATGTGTGAAGATTAAAGCTCACTCGTGAATGGCAGGGGACAGAGATAGCGCCGTAGCATGTGTGAAGATTAAAGCTCTCCCGTGAATGGCAGGGGACAGAGACAGCGCCATGGCTTGTGTGAAGATTAAAGCTCAATCGTGAATGGCAGGGGACAGAGACAGCGCCGTGGCATGTGTGAAGATTAAAGCTCACTCGTGAATGGCAGGGGACAGAGACAGCGCCGTGGCTTGTGTGAAGATTAAAGCTCAATCGTGAATGGCAGGGGACAGAGACAGCGCCGTGGCATGTGTGAAGATTAAAGCTCACTCGTGAATGGCACGGGACAGAGACAGCGCCGTGGCTTGTGTGAAGATTAAAGCTCAATCGTGAATGGCAGGGGACAGAGACAGCGCCGTGGCATGTGTGAAGATTAAAGCTCACTCGTGAATGGCACGGGACAGAGACAGCGCCGTGGCTTGTGTGAAGATTAAAGCTCAATCGTGAATGGCAGGGGACAGAGACAGCGCCGTGGCATGTGTGAAGATTAAAGCTCACTCGTGAATGGCAGGGGACAGAGACAGCGCCGTGGCATGTGTGAAGATTAAAGCTCACTCGTGAGTGGCAGGGGACAGAGACAGCACCGTGGCATGTGTGAAGATTAAAGCTCACTCGTGAATGGCAGGGGACAGAGATAGCGCCGTAGCATGTGTGAAGATTAAAGCTCACTCGTGAATGGCAAGGGACAGAGATAGCGCCGTGGCATGTGTGAAGATTAAAGGATGAAGGGCAGAGGCAAGGGACAATGACAATGCCCTTGTAGTACAATGCCACTGAGACTGATCATATAAACATTTGATTATTGCCCAAGGCTTCTCTCCACCCAAGGTAGGACCAGGTAGGGCTAGGCAATGGCTAATGACTCGGCAAGTAGATCAATAGGCTTCCCTACTTCCTATATACTTGTCATAAGTGAAATAAAATCGTGCGGTATTTTTGTAGCCAGTAATAAGAATAATCAGAATAATTATTCATTTTCATATGGGTGAAATTATGCTGTAGTTGCATAAGAAAGCTTCATTAATGTCTCTCTCTCTCTCTCTCTCTCTCTCTCTCTCTCTCTCTCTCTCTCTCTCTCTCTACATAAATACTTTAGTTTCTCTTATTTACATTGCTACCATCCTTCCCTTCTTTCTATAACTCTAAATATCCATTTACAAACCAATCTCTCTCTCTCTCTCTCTCTCTCTCTCATAGGAAATAAGAGTTCCAACTTCCCGTTTTCTTTGAGTTCTAACTTTCCGTTTTCTTTGATTTCCAACTTCCCGTTTTCTTTGAGTTCCAACTTCTCGTTATCTTTGCAGTCTCGTCCCGTCCTTCCATCTTGATCTAATTTGGGACATTTCTGATGTTGGCGAATCGTCCTGAAAGGTCCCCAGGTAAATAAGATTTTCCCCATCATCGATTCCTGAATGAAGCCTCCCCTACCCCTAACCCCTTCCCTACTCCTAACCCATTAGGGAGAGGGGGATAGATCCCCTCATAAAAAGATAATGGGTAAGAAGAGCGTCGTCCTTTTAAGAGGAACCGTTCCGCCAACTTCATTTTTCCAGATGGAAAGATGAAGATGATGATGATGATGCTGTTGGTGATGTCATCACTCTCCTGCTTTATTCCATTTTTCTCTTTTCTCGCTAATGATGCAATTACGTTTATGGCTTTCCCGTTCGGCCATTAAGAAATTGTTTTAAGAACTGATTGCTAGATATTCTATTTCATGGTTATTTGTAAGCGTGAAATATATATGAAATTCAATACTTCCAGATATACCAGAACGGACACAACTAGTCATGTAACAGTATATGGCAAAACACGCTCGAAAACCAAAATGCATAAAATAAGAACACACGTGTGTGTGTGTGTGTGTGTGTGTATATATATATATATATATATATATATATATATATATATATATATATATATATATATGCATATACTGTAAATATATTTACATGAATATATGAAACATATATATATATGTATATATATATACAGTATATATATATATATATATATATATATATATATATATATATATATATATATATATAACGGAAATATGTTCATGACTACTGCAAGATTAATTCATATTTTCCTTTAGTTTGCAATTAGAAAATTAAAACATTAAATACATTTGAAATTCTTCTCATACTTCAAACCATAAGAAAATGGGAAGTTCGAAATAGGGATAGGTCACATTAGGTCATTCACAGTTTTCTGAGAGATATGAGATATCAACCTTCTTTGTGAAAATTGTTTAACATTGTCTTCTGATAGACATTGTATTAATGTTTATCCAGGTTTAGCACATAACCGAGAGAAACATAGAAAGTGTACAAAGGTTCTATACTGCTAGAATAGAAGAAGTTAAGGACCTTGACTACTGGGAAAGACTGCAATTTTTAAAACTATACAGTCTAGAAAGGAGAAGAGAACGCTACATGATAATACAAGCATGGAAGCAAATAGAAGGAATTACTGAAAACATCATGGAGCTAAAAATAAGGGAAAATACAGGGTGGAATAACTCCCGTATGCAGAGCTGGAGTTAGTAAATATTTATACTAACTTCTCCACCTGTATAATTTTCTCAGAGACACTAGAGTTATAAATATAATTTAGATAAAAAGGTCTACCAGTTTGATGACGAATTAAGAAATTAAGTTTTTATTACATTGTATTAAAATGACTTGGTTAGTGGCGTAAATGACCTAAAAATTATTGACGTTATAATTCAATACTCGATCAGTTAAGGTAACCTCTCGGCCCCTTTTCTTTAAAATATAAAATAATGTTATCTTAACTCATAGAAATAAATAAAAAAAACTCCTCGTACTAAACAAAAATAATGAAAATTCCAAAACTGAAAGCAAAATGTTCTAATTAAAGAAGCTTGACGGACTTCTCTTGTACCATAAGAATAATCTTCAACCTTGAAAAAGGAAAAAAAAAAAAAAAAAAAAAACCTTGCTGATAGAGCGTCAGGATTTTTTGAGGATAAGAGTTTGTGAATTTCTTGATTTTATTGATCAAAGAATATGAATCAAACCAGATTATTTTTATTATTATTATTATTATTATTATTATTATTATTATTATTATTATTATTATTATTATATTTTTATTATTATTATTATTATTATTATTATTATTATTACTACTACTACTTACTAAGATATAACCCCAGTTGGAAAAGCATAATGCTATAAGCCCTAGAGCTCCAACAGAGAAAGTAGCCCAGTGAGGAAAGGAAATAAGGAAATAAATAAACTAAAAGAGACATAATGAACAACTATAATGAAATATTTTGAAAACTTTAACATCAAAATAAATCTTTCATATATCAACTATAAAAACTTAGAAAAATCAACAGGAAGAGAAATGAGATAGAATAGTGTGCCTGAGTGTACCCTCAAGCAAGATAATGTTTTAAAAACAGTATCAAATATATAATAAAACCTAAATAAAGGCAGCGCCTGATTAAACAATAATATAAAATTGAAAAATACCTCGATATTAAACTTAACATCAAGAAATTAATAAAACGAATCTAAAAGCAAAAAATAATAGCGATCATAAAATAAACGCGAATAGGAAAAAAATAAGCGTGGAGATTTTAATATTTTTTTTTCTTATCCTGATCTGGAGGAACTGGATGTAAACAAATGATTATATAGAATTTAAAATATCTCATTCAATATAAAACCTAACTATTGAAAAATTAATAAAACGAAAACTAAAAGCAAAAAATAATAATAGCCATTATAACATAAACTCACAAATTGAAAATCAAACATATTTAAAAACTAAAAATAGCCGGTGCCTAAGCCAATAATAATATAAAATTGAAAATAATTTATTC
>NC_090742.1:4548955-4553955 GCF_036898095.1 Palaemon carinicauda
AGAGAGAGAGAGAGAGAGAGAGAGAGAGAGAGAGAGAGAGTGAGAGAGAGAGGAAATAGAATTTAGCCAATTGATGTCTCTCTTTGAGAGAGAGAGAGAGGAGAGAGAGAGGAGAGAGAGAGAGGAGAGAGAGAGAGAGAGAGACTGGACACCTGGTTCCAACTCACTCAGAAATAGATGATAGCAGGAAAAATATACATATTTTTTTTATTTCCGATGCACTCAACAGATTTCCGAAAATTAAAATTTTTTTCCCTCGAACTTTGGATAAAATGTCGATATTTTGAACTTCCACTAAGACATTATTCTCCTTGATACAATATCGGGAGGTCCATTCTCTCGTTCCCCAGAATACATTCAGGGAATTACAGTGCAATGCAATATTCTTTATACTTAGCTATTATAATTTTGAATATCCGTTTTGTTTTTTTATTGCACTCGAAGTTTTTATCTGTTAGTTTTGAAAATGCTATCAGAGTTTCAGTAAATATTGAAATTTCATTATGTATCCATTTTTAGTTTCTTTGTACGTCGTAAAATGTTCAGGAGGGCAATTATGTTTCGTGCTATAAGATAGAAAAAGTGTGGCGACTAGATTTTTATCATTATTATTATTATTATTATAATTATGTTGTTGTTGTTGTTGTTGTTATTAGCAAACCTACAACCCAAGTTGGAAAAGCAGGATGTTATAAGCCAAAGGGCTCCAACAAGGAAAAAATAGCCCAGTGAGGAAAGGAAATAAGAAATAAATAAACTATATAAGTAACGGATAAAGTATATAAGTTGGCTTAACCAAAACGTAATCGTTAACATACCCATCACTACCTATTCAAGTAGCTCATTTAAGAATCCCCAGGGCCACCCATACTAGGTTGGTTTGTTGTGAGCTATCAAACTGAAATCTCCTAATGTCACCAATTCGCAATGCCCAGCATAGTGATGAAATTCTCATCACCTTCTCACCCATACTAGGTTGGTTTGCTGTGAGCCATCAGATTAAAATCTCCTATCATCACCAATTCACAAAGACCAGCCTGGTGATAAAATTATAAAATTGCCAAGCCCTAAACATGACTAAGGACATGTGTGAGGCCTTTGTCCTGCAGTGAACTAAAAACGGCTGCATTTGTTGTTATTGTTGTCGTTGTTGTTGCTGTTGTATATCAACCTGCCTTGACTGCTTGCATTTGCCTTTTCTTTTCACTGCTTTCAGTTCTTTCTCTCTCTTCTACCCAGAAGTATTTACTGGAAGGCATTATTCACCCTCAAGTTGAACCAACGCTGGAAGAGCAACATCTATAACCTTTAGGATATTTACATAGCTATACTTTAAGTTGGATTATATCCAGCATTGATTCCTGTATCATGGAAAGACGCCTTGATTGTTACTATTTATAGCAAGAGATTTAATTGAAGGGGAAAGTGAAATAATGTTATGTTGATATACGTCTTTCGACTTAGTATATATGAGAGCCATTAATATGATGCCAATACCTACTACAAAGGATTATCCGTAAGATATTCATGGAATTCCAACGAATTGCAACAAAGAAACTTACTCTTGCAATGACGTTGCTTTCAGGTTTAAAGGTTTAAAGTAACTCATGAATGGCAATGGCAAGGGGCAGTGATAATACCCTAGTAGGATAATGCCCTAGAGACAGACCGTATATGCATATGATCAGCGCCCAAACCTCTTGGCTTTCAGGTTTTAAGGTTTAAGGTAACTCATGAATGGCAATGGCAAGGGGCAGTGATAATACCCTAGTAGGATAATGCCCTAGAGACAGACCGTATATGCATATGATCAGCGCCCAAACCTCTTGGCTTTCAGGTTTTAAGGTAACTCATGAATGGCAGAGGCAAGGAGCAATGATAATACTCTAGTAGGACAATGCCCTAGAAACTGACCGTATATACATATAATCAGCGCCCAAGCCCCCTCTCCACCCAAGCTAGGACAAGAGAGGGCCAGGCAATGGCTGCTGATGACCCAGCAGGTAGATATTTAGGCTTTCACAAACCCCTCATTCTTAGCTCATAAGGATGGTGAGGTTGCATGCACTACAAGAAACTCTCCAATTTGAGTGGATCTCGAACCCCAGTCCGCCAGTGTTTTTCAATAGGCTGTTGATGTTCTGAATGAGATATATAAATATTACGCAAATAGATCTATTAAGATACATTACGAATAAACTTTATTGAAAATTAGGTATTCCACAGCAAGTAATACTAGTGGTGGTAGAATTAATCTAATTTTTTATAAGACACTGATTATTTCAAACATGCAATTGATTAGCATAAACCTTTTCTATAATGATTATAATGAATATTTATAGCCACACTCTATTGTATATTCCATAGATACTCAACCATAGATAACGGTTAGATTCTTTGCAAACGCTTGGATAAATGCATTTCCATAAAGAAAACTTTAACCATTAGAATAAAAATATCGGTGTCATAAAATAATAGAATTATGAAATTGTAATGCAAATTACTTTATTCTATCTGAAAAGGTATTATTTTGACTTTACGTGAATGTTCTTATCTGCTCGAAATCTTATAACCTGAAAATATCATTTCTACAGTAACGAGAGGCGATATACAAATACCCTTTCCACTACAAAGTATTAAGAAGTTTCTATGCTAATAAAAACTTTGCCATAGTTTCTAATGCAATTTGAAGGGAAGCTGCCATAGAATGCCTATTAGCATATTTAAATAGTTTGGCCATAACCGTATGATGTAGAATAAATTGCTTATATAATTACTGTTCTTATTTCTCTTCACCTTGTTTTTATTTGTAGTTTTTATAGTTTATATGTGAATGGTCTAGTTTAATGTTGTTACTGTTCTTGAAATATTTTATTTTGATTGTTTATTCTTCTCTTGTAGTTTATTTACTTCCTTTTTTTCTTTCCTTACTGGGGTATTTTTCCCTGTTGGAGCCCTTGGGCTTATAGCATCTTGCTTTTCCAGCTAGGGTTTTAGCCTAGCTTGTAATAATAATAATAATAATAATAATAATAATAACACGCACCCTCTCTCACTAGAGTATGACTACTCCTTACTAGAGGGACGGGGAGTTATGGCGTGCCCATATATATATATATATATATATATATATATATATATATATATATATATTTATATATATATTTATTTATATAGGCCTACTGTATGTGTATGTATACATTCATTACCTATCTATCTATCTGTTTATATATACTGTATATATATGTATGTATATATATATACACAGTATTATAGATATGCATATATATATATACATATATATACATATATATATATATATATATATATATATATATATATATACATACATACATGAAAACACACAGAGTACACGTACCCCAAACAATTACAACACAGCCAGTGGAAGACTGAATTCGTACTCTCACCCCCCCCCCCTCAACATAGCCACATAGCCCGAGGTAATAAAGGGAAATTATACCGAGCATTTACCGAGGTGCCGTATATACAAATGATCCCATATAACAACTTCACACGTCTAACGACATGCCCTTAAAGAGGCAATAATAGGATTCCATTTGTTCCTGCGATGTATTCGGGACCGTTTGTTCCAGGGAATTCTTTATGCTTTTTTTTTTTTAAATGCTCTTCGTTTATCTCTCTGGAGGTTTTTTTTTTTATCTTAAATTGTAGTTTGGTGCGTTGCAGTTAGGTATGTTGTTTATATAGAATAGATAGAAATATATATATATATATATATATATATATATATATATAGATATGTATATCTATCTATCTATCTATATATATATATATATATATATATATATATATATATATATATATATATTATATATATACATATATATGAATATATTTTGGTGCTTTGTAATTGTGAATGTTGTTGATATAAGATAGATATAAACATATATATATTATATATATAAATATATATATATACATCTAAATATATATATATATATATATATATATATATATGTATATATATACATATATGTATACATATATACATATCTATATATATATCTATCTATCTATCTATCTATCTATATATATATATATATATATATATATATATATATATATATATATATATTAGTGTGCTACTTTTATAAGCACACATTGAGTATGTGTTGTTTAAGATGTGTATAGCTGGATAACGAAGTACATCTTATTAGCTTTTAAAAGTATTTATTTGTTAAAAACAACAGAGTTAAACATCTCCATCACTGGAGGGAGCTGGTTTGGTCAGATGACCAATTCTGGTGAAGTATAGATATGAACTGACTAAATTATCGATATCACAGATATCGTATGCTTAGTTGACATAGCAGTTTTGTCACAATCTCGGAAGACACCTGCATCCGGTGACGTCACAAACTTTCACACGCTGATGCATTGGTGTTGACGTCTAAGAAAAATGTTACATTGTTGAGGCTGCATTGTGCGTCCTGTTTATGATTTGAATGACTACAGCAAGTCCCACGGCTAGCCATCTTCATCCAAAATGACATATTACGTCATGTGTTTTAAACATGTAATATTAATTATTACATATATATATTGCAATTTTAGATGTTGTTTATATAAAATATATATAAACTCACACACATATGTATGTATGTATGTATATATATATATATATATATATATATATATATATATATTGAAAAATAATGAAATAAGAAGAATGGCAGGCATAGTAAAGATTGCAAAAGAGATAAGAATGTCACGACTGAGATGGTGCGGGCACGTGTTGAGGTTGGATGGTAGGAGGGAGTGAGGAGGGCTTGGGAGGAACCTCTTAGGAGGGAGGAATTCTAGAGTGAGGCAGAAAATTAGATGGCGAGATAAGGTGAAGGATGATATGGGGAGAAGAGGTTTGGTGGGAGAGGATGCCTTTGATAAAAGGCATTGAAGAGGGTGCATCAGGCAACCGACCCCTTAATGTATGGATAATGGTGGGATACAAGATATAT
>NC_090742.1:4558955-4573955 GCF_036898095.1 Palaemon carinicauda
GAATCAGTCTAAAAGATATACAGATATATTTCCAGTGAAGTCAGACTGAACTACCTCATCGATCTCAAAGTGTGTAAAAAATCCAAGCCAATGAGCGCACAAACCTCCGGGATCCTAAAACGCTTTTAAAACTCCGGAAACAAGATTTTCTCCACTGTTGACTCCTCCTCTAGCGGCCAGCCGGATGTCTTAACGCGTTTCCAGTAGGTCAATGTTGGTCAACGTTCCATCTGTGTTCTGTTATGGAATAAATACGATGGAGTTTGAGATTTCCGTTGGAATATTTTTCAACCCGAGACCATATTTTCTTTACTCATATCTTTTGTTTTTGAAGTTTTTAACATTATTTTTCGGCAATTTGTTGGAAATTGTTGTTTCCGACTGTACCTCTTTGGGGTATCCCCTCTCACCACGGTATGGTTACTCCCTCTCCCCTGTCGCTTAATGTGATAGGAAATATATATATATATATATATATATATATAAAACCGGGTACTTGATCTTTATTATGCAGTGGAGGATGTTTTGAAATAATATAGACTTTACACAGCTAGATAGGTGAAATTAGTTGTATTTCAACCTGCCAACACTAGAATCAAAGGAAAACAATATATACTATGAAGTCCATTGCCAAACTAAAAGTTGTTCTTAATGGGTGTTACAGACTAATACACAACACAAGCAAAGCCACTCCAAAACCTTCTAAAAACATAACAGACTCCTCACACGTCTCGAACTGTCGACCTAACCGCGCCAGAACTCCTCGCTGCTGGGAAGAAGGACCCTGATAACTGGTACAACACACGAGCATACACTACCGGGGTCTAAGTGATGTCAGGCAGGGCAGCCGATCGGGACTACGGTCTACCTCAAAGCCAAAGAAAATTCCTTCAAAACAAGAGGGCAACTGTACTCATCCCATAGAAAATGGGAAAAATACATGTTAATAAAAGAATGTATTAAGTTTATCTTGCCAAAATAATAAAAAAAAAAGATTTTAGCATATGAATATTTAATCCTTTTATTTTTTTTACTAGTAAAGGGATCTGCCGAACGAATACGCTCACTGTGTGAAACTATTCTCAAGTTTTAATCAGTTTTTGATAATGGTGGACTCAAAACTTTGTGATGGTGTTAGAATTTTTGCTCGAATGAAAATTGGTACATTCATTCTAAAACTTGGTGTACTATTTCTGTGTGCGGGAAATTAAGTAAACATCGGAGGAAACTAATCAAGTTTTAATATTTTCTAATCAAAAGCACATGTTCAAATATACATACACACATACACACACACACACACACACATATATATATATATACACACACACATATATATATATATATATATATGTATGTATGCATATATATGTGTATATATATATGCACATATATATATATGCATATATATATATATATTTATATATACTTTATGTATATATATATATATATATATGTGTGTGTGTGTGTGTGTGTACGGTATTCATACATACATATACATATGTATACATAGCCTCTGTATATATATATATATATATATACAGTATATATATGTGTGTGTGTGTGTGTGTTTACGAGTGATCATACATGAGAGGCTATGTTATTCTATCTACAAATAAGTCAATAAGTTAACCTTACCTTCGAAACTTATCTCTATCACAGATTCCAGGAAATTATATCTTCCCACGCGTAATAGTTATACACCTCAGTTTCCAGCCAATGATTAGCTTGGGAAAAAAAAGTTAAAAAGCTAAGAAAACTCTCCTTTTCTAGAGGAACTATTCTAATGATTCCGTGGATGACTTCGCCTTTCAATGTAGACATTGTTAGTCTTTTTCCCGAAGATCGTAAAAATCAGCAAACTGAGAGTAACGAGAGAAGTTTGGAACGTTTTTGTTTCGCTTCCTGGAACGACTCCGGCAATGTTTTTCCTCTTCTTCTCTCTAGCTCAGTTAGCCGTTCTTCTTGCTGGAAGCACAAATGGCTAACTGCTTTCCAGTTGCTTTCGTGGTCTAGAGATCTGTATTTCTGTCGTGTTTTGTGATAGACTGGGGATGGGATATCGAAATTAGATATGTGATATTTCTTGATATTTTAGATGTCTTTAAAAACGGCGTAATAAAATGGGAGATAGTTTTATCCTTAGTAGAAGGTTACTTGCAAACTTATAATAATAATAATAATAATAATAATAATAATAATAATAATAATAATAATAATAATAATAATAATAATAATAATAATAATACTAATAATAATATATATTATTATTATTATTATTATTATTATTATTATTACTATCATCATCATCATCAGCATTATTATTATTATTATTATTATTATTATTATTATTATTATTATTAAGCTATTGAATACTATACGACAAGATTGATATAACTCAGCACCAAAGTGTGAAGGACAGATCTATAATGTATGACAAAAAATATAAAAAATTGAGAATTCGCATTCATACTTAAATGAAGCGATACGTAGTAAAATGAATACAAATGTTCGAGGAAAATTGACAATATGAGTTTACTACGTAATTGCTGAGAAAACATGACATCCAATACTTCTTCAACAGACAGCATTTCAAGTTCGTTGTGCTGGTCAAAATTGATAAAGATTTTTTTTTTTTTATCAGAAATCTTAAATTTTACATAACCTCTTTGTCCGAAAATCTCGTTAATTGGAATAAAAAATGAGGTTTATTGAGTTTAAATAAAAAAAAAATGTTTTATGAAGCTCGTAGAAATACAAAAGTTGAGGTTCAAGTCAAAATTGATAAAAGATTTTTGTTTTTTGTTTTCGGAAATCTCAAATTTTACTTAACCTTTTTGTCCAAAATGCTCGTTAATTGGAATAAAAAAAATGAGGTTTTATGGAGTTGGTATAAAAATAGAAAATGTTTTATGAAGTTTGTAGAAATACAAAAGTTGAGGTTTTATGAAGTTTGTAGAAAATGAATTTTGTTAACTAATTGTTTGGAAATTTTTTTTATATTAAAAGACATAAAAAAGCCAGTCATCAAAGTAGTAAAATGAATGCTGTATTTTAGTTTGTATTAAACGATTAGAAAAAGTCGTTAGTTTGTATCTCACATAGAAATTAATCACTTTAAGGAATTTGTTTTCCTTTGATCCGGGATTTTTATATCATTAGATTTCGTAGGTCTATTATCTATTATCTTATTTATATAGTATGCATTATACATACGTACATACACGCACACAAGTGCTCCAACATGAAAAAATAGCCCTGCGAGGAAAGGAAATAACTAAACTACAAGGGAAGTAATGAACAATTATAGTAAATGTTTTAAGAAAAGTATCAACATTAAAATCGATCTTTCAAATATAATCTATAAAGGCTTAAAAAAAGGAGGGAGATAAATAAGATTGCATATTGTCCTGCTCAGACCAGTTAGTTTCTTGTAGTGTTTGGAACCTCTCCATTCGCCATCAGCAGCCATTGCCTGCCCCTCCCTGGTCATAGCTTCGGTGAAGAAGGGCTTGGGCCCTGATTACATGTATATATGGTATGTCTCTAAGGCATTGTCCTGTTAGGGCATTGTCATTGGCCCATGCCTCTTCCATTCATGAGCTTCCTTTAAACCTCTAAATCTTTAAGGTAAGTCTCAAGACTAGGGCATTGTCTTGCTAGCTAGGGCATTAATACTGTCCCTTGCCACTGCCATTCATGAGCAGCCTTTGAACGTTTAAGGTAAGTCTCAAGACTAGGGCATTGTCTTGCTAGCTAGGGCATTAATACTGTCTCTTGCCACTGCCATTCATGAGTGACCTTTAGACCTTTAAGATCAGTCTCCAGGGCATTGTCTTGCTAACTAGGGCATCATCACTGTCCCTTGCCACTACCATTCATGAGCGTCCTTTAAACTTTTAATGTAAGTCTCAAGTCTAGGGCATTGTCTTGGTAGCTAGGGCATTAACACTGTCCCTTGCCACTGCCATTCATGAGCAGCCTTTGAAAGTTTAAGGTAAGTCTCAAGACTAGGGCATTGTCTTGCTAGCTAGGGCATTAATACTATCTCTTGCCACTGCCATTCATAAGTGACCTTTAGACCTTTAAGATCAGTCTCCATGGCATTGTCTTGCTAACTAGGGCATCATCACTGCCCCTTGCCACTACCATTCATGAGTGGCCTTTAAACTTTTAATGTGAGTGTCAAGTCTAGGGCATTGTCTTGGTAGCTAGGGCATTGTCTTGGTAGCTAGGGCATTAACACTGTCCCTTGCCACTGCCATTCATGAGTGACCTTTAAACCTTTAAACCTTTAAGATCAGTCACCAGGGCATTGTTTTGCTAGCTAGGGCATTATCACTGTCCCTTGCCATTGCCATTCATGAGTAGCCTTTAAACTTTTAAGGTAAGTCTCAAGTCTAGGGCATTGTCTTGGTAGCTAGGGCATTAACACTGTCCCTTGCCATTGCCATTCATGAGTAGCCTTTAAACTTTTAAGGTAAGTCTCAAGTCTAGGGCATTGTCTTGTTAGCTAGGGCATTAACACTGTCCCTTGCCATTGCCATTCATGAGTAGCCTTTAAACTTTTAAGGTAAGTCTCAAGTCTAGGGCATTGTCTTGGTAGCTAGGGCATTAACACTGTCCCTTGCCATTGCCATTCATGAGTAGCCTTTAAACTTTTAAGGTAAGTCTCAAGTCTAGGGCATTGTCTTGTTAGCTAGGGCATTAACACTGTCCCTTGCCATTGCCATTCATGAGTAGCCTTTAAACTTTTAAGGTAAGTCTCAAGTCTAGGGCATTGTCTTACTAGCTAGGGCATTAACACTGTCCCTTGCCACTGCCATTCATGAGCAGCCTTTAAAAACTTTTAAATGTTACTCAAAATAAAGACGAATATGAGAATCCCAACTAGATATTATTAGCTCCAGTTGAAGCCCGATACAACTTTCTTCCATTTATTAAACTTCCAGATATTTTTAGAGGCGTAATATTTATCAATTGAAAAATCCCAAATATGATAGAGGAATTTTATGCGGAAATGCATTCCGTATTTTCGTCGCAGATGCGATTGCTTTTCAGACTCTCATATTTTCGAGGAAGCGTTGATATTGTTTTGTGGGATATATATATATATATATATATATATATATATATATATATATGTATATATATATAAATATACACGAATATATATGTATATATATAAATATACACGAGTATATATGTATATTATATATATATATATATATATATATATATATATATATACATATATACATCTAGAGAGAGAGAGAGAGAGAGAGAGAGAGAGAGAGAGAGAGAGAGAGAGAGAGAGAGAGAGACCTACTGTATATATATATATATAAATATATATATATATATATATATATATATATATATATATACATATATATATGTATATATATATATATATATATATATATATATATGTCTCTATGTATATCTATCTATATATACTCACACGCATATATATATATATATGTATATATATATTTAGATATATATATATATATATATATATATATATATGTGTGTGTGTGTGTGTGTGTGTGTGTATATATATGGATATATATATATATATATATATACTATATATATATACATATATATATATATATATATATATATATATATATATTTATATATATGTGTAAAGTGACTGGTTTTACTGGAGTACCGGGATCTGCTAATGTAAATTCTATTTATTTATATTTTTTTACAGATATATCATATGTGTTTTTTGAGATACCTGGCAATAGAAATAAATTGAAAATTTAGTTTTTTGTTGATATAATATGTTTTCTGAAATATCTGTCTATACGAATAAATCAAAATTGTAGTTTTTTATTGATATGGAATATGTGTATTCTATTTGTGACAACGAATAAATTCAAATTTGATTTTTATTTGTCGATATGATAAATTTAGTTTTCAGTAAGTTATTTATTTAGTCATAAAGTACTGGAAGCTTCAAGGACATAAATCGTTTATTTGTTTATTTGTCATAGTGGAGTTTTATTGCTTAAGAAATTCAATAAAGAATCCTTTATTCATTGTCTAAAATACGGTATCACTACTCAGAGATCCTTCAGAACAAAGCTATAGTCCATTTCTTTTATCGAAGCAGATTTGCACCGACTCGCAGGAGTGCCCTTTTAGCTCGGAAAATTTTCCTGATCGCTGATTGCTTAGAATTATCTCGTCCAACCAATCAGCGATTCGGAAACTTTTCCGAGCTAAAAGGGCACCGCTGCGAGTCGGTGCAAATCTGCATTGCTAAAAGAAATTGACTATAGTGAAGGACGTGGTGATATGATTTGCTTATCGCCATAATCAGCAAAGCTGTACTAGTCGGGGCCTCCCATACTATGTTGGATTGCTGTGAGCGATCAGTCAAAAATGTCCCACCATCACCAATAGGCACTGGTCAGAGTGGTGAAGAAAACTTGCCAAACCCCACAACATGAATAAGGACACTTCTAAGGTCTTTGTGACTAGAAACGGCTGCATTTGTTGTTGTTGTAGTTGTTGTTGTTGTTGTTTAGTAACAGCTGCATTTGTTCTTGGTGTTTTTTTGGAAACGGCTGCATTTCTTGTTTGTTGTTGTTGTTGTTGTTGTTGTTGTTTAGAAACGGCTGCATTTGTTGTTGTTGTTTAGAAACGGCTGCATTTGTTGTTGTTGTTTAGAAACGGCTGCATTTGTTGTTATTGGTGTTGTTTAGAAACGGCTGCATTTGTTGTTGTTGTTGTTGTTTAGAAACGGCTGCATTTGTTGTTATTGGTGTTGTTTAGAAACGGCTGCATTTGTTGTTGTTGTTGTTGTTTAGAAACGGCTGCATTTGTTGTTATTGGTGTTGTTTAGAAACGGCTGCATTTGTTGTTGTTGTTGTTGTTTAGAAACGGCTGCATTTGTTGTTGTTGTTGTTGTTTAGAAACAGCTGCATTTGTTGTTGTTGTCGTTGTTGTTTTTGTTTTTGCTGTTGTTGTTGTTGTTGTTGTTGTTTAGAAACAGCTGCATTTCTTGTTGATGTTATTGTTTAGAAACAGCTGCATTTGTTGTTGTTGTTGTTGTTTAGAAACGGCGGCATATGTTGTTGTTGTTGTTGTTTAGAAACGGCTGCATTTGTTGTTGTTGTTGTTTAGAAACGGCTGCATTTGTTGTTGTTGTTGTTTAGAAACGGCTGCATTTCTTGTTGATGTTCTTGTTTAGAAACAGCTGCATTTGTTGTTGTTGTTGTTGTTTAGAAACGGCTGCATTTCTTGTTGAGGTTATTGTTTAGAAACAGCTGCATTTGTTGTTGTTGTTGTTGTTTAGAAACGGCTGCATTTCTTGTTGATGTTATTGTTTAGAAACAGCTGCATTTGTTGTTGTTGTTGTTTAGAAACGGCTGCATTTGTTGTTGTTGTTTAGAAACGGCTACATTTGTTGTTGTTGTTGTTGTTTAGAAACGGCTGCATTTATTATTGTTGTTGTTGTTTTGAAACGGCTGCATTTGTTGTTGTTGTTTAGAAACGGCTGCATTTGTTGTTGTTGTTGTTGTTTAGAAACGGCTGCATTTATTATTGTTGTTGTTGTTTAGAAACGGCTGCATTTATTGTTGTTGTTGTTGTTGTTGTTTTGAAACGGCTGCATTTGTTGTTGTTGTTGTTGTTTAGAAACGGCTGCATTTGTTGTTGTTGTTGTTGTTGTTGTTGTTTAGAAACGGCTGCATTTATTATTGTTGTTGTTGTTTTGAAACGGCTGCATTTGTTGTTGTTGTTTAGAAACGGCTGCATTTGTTGTTTTTGTTGTTGTTTAGAAACGGCTGCATTTATGATTGTTGTTGTTGTTTAGAAACGGCTGCATTTGTTGTTGTTGTTGTTGTTGTTGTTGTTTAGAAACGGCTGCATTTATTATTGTTGTTGTTTAGAAACGGCTGCATTTATTATTGTTGTTGTTGTTTAGAAACGGCTGCATTTGTTGTTGTTGTTGTTTAGAAACGGCTGCATTTGTTGTTATTGTTGTTTAGAAACGGCTGCATTTGTTGTTGTTGTTGTTGAGAAACGGCTGCATTTGTTTGTTGTTGTTGTTTAGAAACAGCTGCATTTGTTGTTGTCGTTGTTGTTTTTTGTTTTTGCTGTTGTTGTTGTTGGTGTTGTTTAGAAACAGCTGCATTTCTTGTTGATGTTATTGTTTAGAAACAGCTGCATTTGTTGTTGTTGTTGTTTAGAAACGGCTGCATATGTTGTTGTTGTTGTTGTTGTTGTTTAGAAACGGCTGCATTTGTTGTTGTTGTTGTTTAGAAACGGCTGCATTTGTTGTTGTTGTTTAGAAACGGCTGCATTTGTTGTTATTGTTGTTGTTTAGAAACGGCTGCATTTATTGTTGTTGTTGTTGTTGTTCAGAAACGGCTGCATTTGTTGTTGTTGTTTTTGTTTAGAAACGGCTGCATCTGTTATTATTGCTGTTGTTTGTTGTTGTTGCTGCTGCTGTTGTTACTGTTGTCGTTGCTGTTGTTGCTATTGTTGTTGTTGTTGTTGTTGTAATTGGTCATAGCATTGAATTCCCAAGTATCCATGAAACGTTCTATAAAAAAACGTTCCCGAAGGCAGAGTCCATCCGGACAGGCGTTTCATGATAACCAAATTACTACCACGCAAGTAGGAGAGTCTTTGAAGCGACGCCAGGTATGAAAGCAAGTCAATCAAGCTAATTTGCATGGAAAAGTAGCACATGCTTTCGGGAATACCGAGGAAAAGAATTCTGCTAATTGCAAAGCATTTGGAATTGGAGAGTTCTTTAGAATTCTGTACTGCTATCATATACGTAAGATATATCTTTACTTTGATCCTCCATTAAAATTTTTTATACTGAATCTCCTCAAAAGATATGATAATTATTTGATTTAATTCTATTCTCTGCTTTATAATGGTTTATAAATGGTTTCCGTTTTTATGATAATTTAACATAATAATTGATAAACAGTAAAATCTTCACTTATTTAGTTATAGCTAGACATCTTTATTTATGGAAATAGACTTTATTAAGAAACACAATGATATTATTATTATTATTATTATTATTATTATTATTATTATTATTATTATTAGCTAAGCTACAACCCTAGTTTGAAAAGCAAGATGCTATAATCCCAAGGGCTCCAACAGGGAAAAATACCCCAGAAAGGAAAGACATTGGAAGTTGATGATATTACAAATGTAATGCAATGTAATAGTAATCTCAAGATTAAAATATTATATACACTTTTCAAAGGTAGTAAATTTTTAAGAAACAGGTTTTATGGATAAGATTAAAATTTTTATATATTACAGATTTTTATTTATATTTATTTTTAAGTAATATGATTACTCTATTTTTCATTTTATTTATATTATTATTATTATTATTACTTATTATTACTTACTAAGCTACAACCCTAGTTGGAAAAGCAGTATGCTATAAGCCCAGGGGCTCCAACAGGGAAAATAGCTCAGTGCGGAAAGGAAAAAAGGAAAATAAAATATTCTAAGAAGAGTAACAACAATAAATATCTCCTATATAAACTATAAAAACTTTAACAAAACAAGAGGAAGAGAAATAAGATAGGAGAGTGTGCTCGAGTGTACCCTCAAGCAAGAGAACTCTAACCCAAGACAGTGAAAGGCCATGGTACAGAGGCTATGGCACTACCCAAGACTAGAGAACAGTGGTTTGATTTTGGAGTGTCCTTCTCCTAGAAGAGCTGCTTACCATAGCTAAAGAGTCTCTTCTACCCTTACCAAGAGGAAAGTGGCACTGAACAATTACAGTGCAGTAACCCCTTGGGTGATGAAGAATTGTTTGGTAATCTGTGTTGTCAGGTGTATGAGGATAGAGGAGAATATGTAAAGAATATGCCAGACTATTCAGTGTGTATGTAGGCAAAGGGAAAATGAACCGTAACCAGAGAGAAGGATCCAATGTAGTACTGTCTGGCCAGTCAAAAGACCCCATAACTCTCTAGCGGTAGTATCTCAACGGGTGGCTGGTGCCCTGGCCAACCTACTACCATAGATTAACATTGAAAGATCATCAACCATTGGAAACGTCCCTGACTGGCGCTTTGCTGGGCGGGAGACCGAGTCACACTCAAACTCGTTAGTTCTTTTGGTTGCTGCAACCTTGCCATCCTTGTGAGCTAAAGAGGGGGGAGGGTCTGGGGTAGCCTATAGGCATATCTGGTGAGGCATTAGCAGCCATTGCCTGGCCCTCCCTGGTCCTAACATAGGTGGAGAGGGGCCTGGGGTTTTCATCATATGTATATATGGTCAGTCTATAGGACATGGTCCTGCTAGGGCATTGTCACTGTCCCTTGCCCCTGCCATTCATGAGTGACCTTTAAACATTAAACTATAACAGTCTTGCCCTTAAGTGAAGGGCTAAGTGATAACGTCCCTGACAGGGGATCGCCAGACTGGGGTTCGAATTCCGTTCAAACTCGTTAGTTCTTTTAGTAGCTGCAACCTTACCATCTTTGTAAGCTTAGGATGGTGGGTTTGGGGGAGCCTATAGGTGTATCTGCTGAGTCATCAGCAGCCATTGTCTGGCCATCCTTGGTCCTAGCTTGGGTGGAGAGTGCGGTGGGAGTGGGGGCCATGGGCGCTGATCATATGGACATCATCCTGCTATGCCATAGCATTGTCACTGTCCCATGCCTCTGCCATTCATGATTGACTGATTGATAAAGTGTTTTATGGCATCCTAACCTGCCATTCATGAGCGACCTTTAAACCTTAAACCATAACAGTCTTGCCCCTGAGTAGAGGCAAGTGTGAACTCTCAAATGGAACGTTTATTGCATTTGGCTACATTATCTCTGTGGATGAAATACAGCAATTCTCTCGAGCCTGGATCTATTACATTCTCTCTGGGAGCTTTAATGTCTGATGTATACGACCGTCATAGAGATAGAATTTCTACAAAGTTGGCAATGAAACCTCCATAGCAAGAGCCAGTTTAGGACTGGTGGAATTATGGCTCTTTTAGGTTTTTGAAATGATAGGCTTCTTTTACTAACAAAATTTCGATGCCATGGGGTCAATAAGCCACGCGATGCTCTCTCTCTCACATTGGCTTTAGTAAATCGATGAAACAAGTATTTTCTTTTATAATTTTTATAACACATAAAATTATGGTTGATTTGATTGTCCAGACAGTACTACATTGGATCCTTCTCTCTGGTTGCTACTCATTTTCCCTTTGCCTACAAACACACACACACACACACACACACACACACACACACACATACCGAATAGTCTGGCCTACTCTTTACATATTCTCCCCTGTCCTCATACAGCTGACAACACTGAGATTACCAAATAATTCTTCTTCACCCAAGGGATTAACTACTGCACTGAAATTGTTCAGTTACCACTTTCCTCTTGGTAAGGGTAGAGGGGACTCTTTATCAAATCATTGTTCTCTAGTCTTTGGTACCATGGCCTTCCACTGTCTTGGATTAGAGTTCTCTTGCTTGAGGGTACACTCGGGCACGCTGTTCTATCTTATTTATCTTCCTCTTGTTTTGTTTTTTTAAAATTTTATAGTTTATATACGAAAGATTTAATATAATGTTGTTACTGTTCTTAGAATATTTTATTTTGAATGTATTACTTCTCCTATAATGTATTCATTTCTTTGTTTCCTTCCCGTACTGGGCTATTTTTCCCTGTTGGAGGTTTTGGGCTTATAGCATCTTGCTTTTCCAACTAGGGTTGTAGCTTAGCTTCTGATAAAAATAATATTTCGAGGTACAATGTTAGGTTATGAGCAAGGTTCTAACCAGTATAAGGGGTGTGATCACTAGCCTGACCTGGCCAAGTTTTAATTGGAAGACAGAGAACTTATAAAATCAAGAAACGTTTTACTCTGAAAGAAAACTAATCAAGAAACGTTTGACTCTGAAATAAAACGAATCAAGGAACGTTTTACTCTGAAAGAAAACGAATCAAGAAACATTTTACGCTGAAAGAACACGAAACAAGAAACGTTTTACCCTGAAAGAAAACGAATCAAGAAACGTATTACTCTGAAAGAAAACAAACCAAGAAACGTTTTACGCTGAAAGAGAAGGAATTAAGAAACGTTTTACTCTGAAAGAAAACGAATTAAGAAACATTTTACTCTGAAAAAAAAAACGAATCAAGAAACGTTTTACTCTGAAAGAAAACGAATCAAGTAACGTTTTACTCTGAAAGAAAACGAATCAAGAAACGTTAACACTAAATAAAAAAAACCAAGAAACGTTTTACGCTGAAAAAACGAACCAAGAAACGTTTTACGCTGAAAGAAAACTAATCAAGAAACGTTTTACTCTGAAAGAAAATGAACCATGAAACGTTTTACTCTGAAAGAAAACGAATCAAGAAACGTTTTACCCTGAAAGAAAACGAATCAAGAAACGTATTACTCTGAAAGAAAACAAACCAAGAAACGTTTTACGCTGAAAGAGAAGGAATTAAGAAACGTTTTACTCTGAAAGAAAACGAATCAAGAAACATTTTACTCTGAAAAAAAACGAATCAAGAAACGTTTTACTCTGAAAGAAAACGAATCAAGTAACGTTTTACTCTGAAAGAAAACGAATCAAGAAACGTTAACACTAAATAAAAAAAAACAAGAAACGTTTTACGCTGAAAAAACGAACCAAGAAACGTTTTACGCTGAAAGAAAACTAATCAAGAAACGTTTTACTCTGAAAGAAAAGGAACCATGAAACGTTTTACTCTGAAAGAAAACGAATCAAGAAACGTTTTACCCTGAAAGAAAACGAATCAAGAAACGTATTACTCTGAAAGAAAACAAACCAAGAAACGTTTTACGCTGAAAGAGAAGGAATTAAGAAACGTTTTACTCTGAAAGAAAACGAATCAAGAAACATTTTACTCTGAAAAAAACGAATCAAGAAACGTTTTACTCTGAAAGAAAACGAATCAAGTAACGTTTTACTCTGAAAGAAAACGAATCAAGAAACGTTAACACTAAATAAAAAAACCAAGAAACGTTTTACGCTGAAAAAACGAACCAAGAAACGTTTTACGCTGAAAGAGAAGGAATTAAGAAACGTTTTACTCTGAAAGAAAACGAATCAAGAAACATTTTACTCTGAAAAAAAACGAATCAAGTAACGTTTTACTCTGAAAGAAAACGAATCAAGAAACGTTAACACTGAAAAAAAAAACGAACCAAGAAACGTTTTACTCTGAAAGAAAACGAATCAAGAAACGTTTTACTCTGAAAAAAAACGAACCATGAAACGTTTTACTCTGAAAAAAAAACGAGCAGAAAATAAAAGATAACAAATAAAAAGGGAAAATATTCAAATTAGAAACTATGGTGGTCAAGATGATAGGAAAAATCTTATCAGACAAAAAAAAAAAAAAAAAAACATATGAAAACAAACAATATGGGATGGAAATCTAAAAGAATTTTATTTGTAATTTTGATAGCATGAATGATTCAATTGCATATGCTACTTTAGTATTCATTGCGTTCTTTAAATTAATCTATGCTGGAAACTAATGAATATAAATACATTCGATGTAACAATATCAATCTTGATTATTCCATGTGATAATGAATAAGATATAATCTTCTTCTTGTTATTTTAAAAGTATTTTCTATCTTATACTATACCAATTAGATTATGCGTACCAGCGTGGAAGATAGACAAAGACCCAATGTCGCTGATAAAGAGATTATCTACATAAAGAGCCATTAAAGCAATAAGCGAAATGAATTATCAAAATGAAAAGGAGATGCAAGTAAATGAGATAGAAGGGGAGTCAGGGAGAGCAACAGAAGAAGAAAGCATGCACCCCAGAAAGAGAATGCATATACCCTAGAAAAAGAAAAGATACACTCCAGAAAGAGAAAGCATACGCCCCAGAAAGAGGAAACATACACCCCAGAAAGAGAAAGTATATACCATAGAAAGAGAAAGCATATACCCAGAAAGAGAAAGCATATACCCCAGAAAGAAAAAGCATATACCCCCAAAAAACGCATTCACACCTGAAAGAGAAAGCATACTTCTCAGAAAGAGGAAGCATATACCCTTGAAAGAGAAAGCATATACCCCAGAAAGAAAAAGAATATACCCAGAAAACGCATTCACATCAGAAAGAGAAAGCATACTTTTCAGAAAGAGGAAGCATATACCCCAGAAAGAGAAAGCATACATACCAGAAAGAGAAAGTATACACCCCAGAAAGAGAAAGCATATACCATAGAAAGAGAAAGCATATACCCCAGAAAGAGAAAGCATATACCCCAGAAAGAGAATGCATAAACCCCAGAAAGAGAAAGCATAATAATCAGAAAGAGAAAGCATATACCCCAGAAAGGAGAAGCATATACCCAGAAAGAAAAAGCATAAAACCCAGAAAAAGAAAGCACATACTCCAGAAAGAAAGAGTTGATACCCCAGAAAGAGAAAGCATATACCCCAGAAAGAGAAAGCATATACCTCAGAAAGAAAAAGCATATACCCCAGAAAACGCATTCACATCAGAAAGAGAAAGCATACTTCTCAGAAAGAGGAAGCATATACCCCAGAAAGAGAAAGCATACTTCCAGAAAGAGAATGCAAACTCCCCAGAAAGAGAATGCAAACTCCCCAGAAAGAGAATGCATAAACCCCATAAAGAGAAAGCATACTTCTTAGAATGAGGAAGCATATACCCCAGAAAAAGAAAGCATACATCCCAGAAAGAGAAAGCATACTCCCCAGAAAGAGAAAGCGTACTCCCCAGAAAGAGAATGCATAAACCCCAGAAAGAGAAAGCATATACCTCAGAAAAAGAAAGCATACAACCCAGAAAGAGAAAGCATACTCCCCAGAAAGAGAATGCATAAACCCTAGAAAGAGAAAGCATACAACCCAGAAAGAGAAATCATACTCCCCAGAAAGAGAATGCATAAACCCTAGAAAGAGAAAGCATACACCTCAGAAAAAGAAAGCATACAACCCAGAA
>NC_090742.1:4578955-4596455 GCF_036898095.1 Palaemon carinicauda
AGCGGGACTCGAACTCCAGTCTGGCGTTCACCAGTCAAGGACGTTACCACATCGGCCACCGCTACTGCGCCGACCAAAGGAACTAGCGAGTCTGAGCGGGACTCGAACACCAGTCTGGCGCTCACCAGTCAAGGACGTTACCACATCGGCCACCGCTACTGTAGCAACCAAAGGAACTAACGAGTTTGAGTGAGAATCGAACTCCAGTCTGGCGTTCACCAGGCAAGGACGTTACCACATCGGCCACCACTACTGTAGCAACCAAAGGAACTAACGAGTTTGAGCGGGACTCGAACTCCAGTCTGGCGTTCACCAATCAAGGATGTTACCACATCGGCCACAACAAAAGTTTGAAATGAATTTGATGAGAAAGACTCGTAAAGCAATACTCAGAAATGAAGTGTAAACAAGAACATTTATTTCGAGAAAAGGAGAAAAAAATTGTGGACAACAACCTGGAAAGAAAAAAGCATATCCCCAAAAAGAGAAAGCATACTGTATACCCCAGAAAACGTCAATGAACTTCGATGTCAGGATGCCAGAAAACTCCAAATAAGTCAATCAATCAATCATAATATTTAGAGAGTTAACACCACGCTCAACCTTCCTATGTGTCCTTGCAAGTTAATATGCAATTTATACCTGGAATACTATTATCATTTTATAAACAATATTCAAAATAATCATATCCTCATTGAAAAATGTCAAAATATGCCATTTTCTTGAACAGCAGATCGATCACCGCCCGGGACCGCGAGTTTAAGCTGGTTACTGGGGAGGCCACTGCTGTGCTTGAGCACCACAGTGGAGGGGTTGGGCTTGTCCGGCTGACGTTCTGGTGAGTATCTATTCTGATGAGACTGGAACTGAAACCAGTAAGTAAAGTAACGAATGATTGAAGTAAATTATCCATCACATTTTAATTAGATCATAAAAGAAAAGCCATTAAAGGTGCCACTTGTAGCATTTCTTAAAGTAATGAGCATCGCCATCAGTAATACTCTAAAGACCTCTTTGCCGTTTTGATATAAAGGAATAACAACTTCCGGTGCAGCTAAGTGTTGGCACGTGCCATCTCTGCACAATGCTAATGTTAATTTACCGCATTTCTCTTTAATGGAAGTTTGTCTTTCATTATAACTTTTCTCAGCAAATCCAACTAGACAATGATGGGTCTTTATAGATCTGTATAGAATGCCATAGGTAATCTTATAAGTGTCCCAGCTGACGTAAGATGTCGGCCCCTATTTGCTACAACGAAGCAAATCACCATACTCAATTTCTTTTAATGAGGCGCATTTGCACTGACTCGCAGCGGTGCCCTTTTAGCTCGGAAAAGTTTCCTGCTATCTGATTGGTTAGAATTATCTTGTCCAACCTTTCATCGATCAGGAAACTTTACCGAGCTAAACGGCCACCCTGCGAGTCGGTGTAAATCTGCCTCAAAAAAAGAATGGACTGTAGTGTACACGACCCGTCGATAATGGTGGTTAGATATTTAAATAGATATGCGCACACTCACCCCTCTCTCACCATGGTATGACCACTCCCCCTCCTCCCTACCCGAGGGACGGGGAGGGCTGAACGTGACCGGATACACACACACACACACACACACACACACGCACGCGTGCGCACACACACACACACACACGCGCGTGCGCACACACACACATATATATACATACATATATATATATATATATATATATATATATACATATATATATGTATATGTATACATTTTATATTCATCACGTGTCAGCTTTCGTGATTTCTACACACACACACACAGACACACACACACACATATATATATATATATATATATATATATATATATATATATATATATATATATATATACATATATTTATGTATATATACATAAACAGTACATATACACACATACATACATATATATATATATATATATATATATATATATATATATATATATACATATATATATCCGTAACATTTTGAGTTAGGCTGGTGACATTCAAACAAACAAACAGAGGTGATAACATAACCCCCCTTCGTGGAGGTAAAAATGGTGAGAATATATGAGAGGTGTCAAAGTATTTGACGTAGAAAATAAATGATCTGATCCAGATGGCAAAAGCAAAGAAGAAAACAGGATATAGTAACACAGAATTATGAAAAGATCTGATGAAATATGAGAATATAGAATAAGCGATGTTAGTGGAAGAGGAAATGAGAGAAAAATTGTTTGTGGTATATGAAGATTTGATATTGTTTATGACGTGTGTTGCTATAGATAAGAGTAAACTATTCAGGAATGAGTTGATGAATTGTTATTATTATTATTATTATTATTATTATTATTATTACTTGCTAAGCTAAAACCCTAGTTGGAAAAGCGGGATGCTATAAGCCCAAGGGCTCCAACAGGGAAAATATCCCAGTGAGGAAAGGAAATAAGGAAACTAAAAGAGAAGTAATTAACAATTAGAATAAAAAAATTTTAAGAACAGTAACAACATTAAAACAAATCTTTCATATATAAGCTATAAAAACTTTAAAAAAACGAGAGCAAGAGAAATAAGATAGAATAGTGTGCCCGAGTGTACCCTCAAGCAAGTGAACTCTACCCCAAGACAGTGAAAGACCATGGTACAGAGGCTAAGGCACTATCCAAGGCCAGAGAACAATGGTTTGTTTTTGGAGTGTCCTTCTCCCAGAAGAGCTGCTTACCATAGCTAAAGAGTCTCTTCTACCCTTACCAAGAGGAAAGTAGCCACTGAACAATTACAGTGCAGTAGTTGAAGAAGAATTGTTTAGTAATCTCAGTGTTGTCAGGTGTATGAGGACAGAGGAGAATCTGCAAAGAATAGACCAGACTATTCTGTGTATGTGTCAGCAAAGATGAAATGAGCCATAACCAGAGAGACGGATCCAATGTGGTACTGTCTAGCCAGTCAAAGGACCCAATAACTCTCTAGCTTTAGTAATCTCAACTGGTGGCTTATGCCTTAGTCAACCTTCTACCTACTCCAGATGTAATCAGTTGCAAACGATCTTCTGGAACCGAGGTCAGAAGTAACTTCGATGTTTTTCCTCCCATTCTCTAAAGCTGAAAATTTCCAGGTTTTAATTTCCTTATCGCTGAGAAAATTGAGAAGGAAGAAACGTTCTTAGTGGAGATACAATTTGTAGCTGGAGCTTCTCCATTCTAAAAGCGGAAAAGGGATTATTATTATTATTATTATTATTATTACTATCCAAGCTACAACCCTAGTTGGAAAAGCAAGATGCTACAAGCCCAGGGGCTCCAACAGGGAAAAATAGCCCAGTGAGGAAAGGAAATAAGTAAATAAATAAATGAAGAGAACAAATTAACAATAAATCATTCTAAAAACTGTAACAACGTCAAAACAGACATGTCATATATAAACTATTAACAACATCAAAAAGGAAACTTTACTCTTAAGAGGTAGTTAAAAAAGTCTCATTTGGGGATTTACCGAGCTCTGACAGAAGATAAATCTTATATATTAACCTTAGATTTATATTATTTTGCTTAAGACTAATGCTTGAATGATCATGCATATATTTTTGAAAATGTGGCTTTGCATACTTCAATGTAAATGTAACCCATAATGATATATGAAGATAAAGCGCATTTATATTATTAATATTTATTTTTTTAATGCTAAGTAACATTCCATGAGAGATGTGGCGATTGAAACATATTTTATACTGCTGATATAATCATAGATAGTAATGAATATGCATTTAGAATTTCGGAATTTTTAGAATATTTTCAGTCAACTGATTTCTAGTAAGTTTGATATGATATATAATTATAATAGATTGAAGGAATTATAAAATAATCCTGTTTAAGTAATTCTAGTAATTATGAAACGTGTTTGGCTATATATATATATATATATATATATATATATATATATATATATATATACATACATATATATATATATATATATATATATATATATATATATATATATATAAAAGTTATATATAGATATATATGTATATATATATACAGTATATATATATATGTATATATATATGATGAAAAAAAAGTAAAGGACAAATCTAAGAATAATTTTATCAAAAGGAAAGATAAAAGCTAACAAGGAATTGCCGTAAGGCAAAGGTATTGAAAAATAGAAACAAAATACTCTCTCTCTGTATATATATGTATATATATACACACAATATATATATATATATATATATATATATATATATATATATATACACACACACACACACATAACCAGCAAACGCACAAGTAAAAGAAAGAAGCAAAATCAAGTGTCGCATATGAGTAGGAATATAAACGAGGCCGCTTCCTGATGTGGGCGGAGGATATGCGGCTAGAACACGGGGTGTGGGCGAGGTGTATGAGGTCGGGTATTCTGTATATGAGTGTTGGAGTGACTAAGTGTTACACCTTTGGAATGAATTGATGATTCGAGAGGCTTTGATGCTGATGTTAAAAACGACTTTTTTTTTTTCCTCTCTCTCTCTCAATTGCTGGTGTTTCTAGTTCCACTCATTTTTTTTAACTGGTAAAATTGAAAAAACGATATACTGGCAGTGGAAACCCATTTTTGTGGCTGTAGCTCTTAAGCGGAAAGGGGAATTTTTAAATAACTTTTTATTCGTATACCTCGTGAGGGAAATTTCATTTTAGGTTTAAAGGTTTCTCGTGAATGACAGAGGTAATGGACCATGACAGTGTCCTAGAGACTGACTATACAGTATATACATGAGCTCAACGCCCAAGCTTTCTCTCCACCCAAGGTAGGACCATGGAAGCAAGGCAATGGGTGATGGTAACTCAAAGGTTTCTTGTGAATGGCAGAGGTAGGGGACAGTGACAGTGTCCTAGAGATGAATGTATAATCCCAAATCCCCCATCCTTAGCGAGTTTGAGCGGGACTCGAACTCCAGTCTGGCGTTCACCAGTCAAGGACGTTACCACATCGGCCACCGCTACTGCGCCGACCAAAGGAACTAGCGAGTCTGAGCGGGACTCGAACTCCAGTCTGGCGTTCACCAGTCAAGGACGTTACCACATCGGCCACCGCTACTGCGCCGACCAAAGGAACTAGCGAGTCTGAGCGGGACTCGAACTCCAGTCTGGCGTTCACCAGTCAAGGACGTTACCACAGCGGCCACCGCTACTGCGCCGACCAAAGGAACTAGCGAGTCTGAGCGGGACTCGAACTCCAGTCTGGCGTTCACCAGTCAAGGACGTTACCACATCGGCCACCGCAACTGCGCCGACCAAAGGAACTAGCGAGTCTGAGCGGGACTCGAACTCCAGTCTGGCGTTCACCAGTCAAGGACGTTACCACATCGGCCACCGCTACTGCTCCGACCAAAGGAACTAGCTAGTCTGAGCGGGACTCGAACTCCAGTCTGGCGTTCACCAGTCAAGGACGTTACCACATCGGCCACCGCAACTGCGCCGACCAAAGGAACTAGCGAGTCTGAGCGGGACTCGAACTCCAGTCTGGCGTTCACCAGTCAAGGACGTTACCACATCGGCCACCGCTACTGCGCCGACCAAAGGAACTAGCGAGTCTGAGCGGGATTCGAACTCCAGTCTGGCATTCACCAGTCAAGGACGTTACCACATCGGCCACCACTACTGTAGCAACCAAAGGAACTAACGAGTTTGAGCGAGAATCGAACTCCAGTCTGGCGTTCACCAGGCAAGGACGTTACCACATCGGCCACCACTACTGTAGCAACCAAAGGAACTAACGAGTTTGAGCGGGACTCGAACTCCAGTCTGGCGTTCACCAATCAAGGATGTTACCACATCGGCCACAACAACCGTTTGAAATGAATTTGATGAGAAAGACTCGTAAAGCAATACTCAGAAATGAAGTGTAAACAAGAACATTTATTTCGAGAAAAGGAGAAAAAAATTGTGGACAACAACCTGGAAAGAAAAAAACATAAACCCAAAAAGAGAAAGCATACTGTATACCCCAGAAAACGTCAATGAACTTCGATGTCAGGATGCCAGAAAACTCCAAATAAGTCAATCATAATATTTAGAGAGTTAACACCACGCTCAACCTTCCTATGTGTCCTTGCAAGTTAATATGCAATTTATACCTGGAATACTATTATCATTTTATAAACAATATTCAAAATAATCATATCCTCATTGAAAAATGTCAAAATATGCCATTTTCTTGAACAGCAGATCGATCACCGCCCGGGACCGCGAGTTTTAGCTGGTTACTGGGGAGGCCACTGCTGTGCTTGAGCACCACAGTGGAGGGGTTGGGCTTGTCCGGCTGACGTTCTGGTGAGTATCTATTCTGATGAGACTGGAACTGAAACCAGTAAGGGAAGTAACAAATATTTGAAGTAAATTATCCATGACATTTTAATTAGATCATAAAAGAAAAGCCATTAAAGGTGCCACTTGTAGCATTTCTTAAAGTAATGAGCATTGCCATTAGTAATACTCCAAAGACCTCTTTGCCGTTTTGATATAAAGGAATAATAACTTCCGGTACAGCTAAGTGTTGGCACGTGCCATCTCTGCACAATGCTAATGTTAATTTACCGCATTTCTCTTTGATGGAAGTTTGTCTTTCATTATAACTTTTCTCAGCAAATCCAACTAGACAATGATGGGTCTTTTTAGATCTGTATAGAAAGTCATAGGTAATCTTATAAGTGTCCCAGCTGACGTAAGAGGTCGGCCCCTATTTGCTACAACGAAGCAAATCACCATACTCAATTTCTTTTAATGAGGCGCATTTGCACTGACTCGCAGCGGTGCCCTTTTAGCTCGGAAAAGTTTCCTGCTATCTGATTGGTTAGAATTATCTTGTCCAACCTTTCAGCGATCAGGAAACTTTACCGAGCTAAAAGGGCACCCCTGCGAGTCGGTGTAAATCTGCCTCAAAAAAAGAATGGACTATAGTGTACACGACCCGTCGATAATGGTGGTTAGATATTTAAATAGATATGCGCACACTCACCCCTCTCTCACCATGGTATGACCACTCCCCCTCCTCCCTACCCGAGGGACGGGGAGGGCTGAACGTGACCGGATACACACACACACACACGCGTGCGCACACACACACACGCGTGCGGACACACACACACATATATATACATATATATATGTATATGTATACATTTTATATTCATCACGTGTCAGCTTTCGTGATTTCTACACACACACACACATATATATATATATATATATGTATATATATATATATATATATATATATATATATATATATATATATATATACATATATTTATGTATATATACATATACAGTACATATACACACACATACATATATATATATATATATATATATATATATATATATATATATATATACATATATTTATGTATATATACATATACAGTACATATACACACACACACATATATATATATATATATATATGTATATATATATATATATATATATATATATATATATATATATATATATATGTATATATACATATACAGTACATATACACACACATACATATATATATATATATATATATATATATATATATATATATATATATATATATACATATATATATATATATATATCCGTAACATTTTGTGTTAGGCTGGTGACATTCAAACAAACAAACAGAGGTGATAACATAACCCCCCTTGGTGGAGGTAAAAATGGTGAGAATATATGAGAGGTGTCAAAGTATTTGACGTAGGAAATAAATGATCTGATCCAAATGGCGAAAGCAAAGAAGAAAACAGGATATAATAACACAGAATTATGAAAAGATCTGATGAAATATGAGAATATAGAATAAGCGATGTTAGTGGAAGAGGAAATGAGAGAAAAATTGTTTGTGGTATATGAGTATTTGATATTGTTTATGACGTTTGTTGCTATAGATAAGAGTAAACTATTCAGGAATGAGTTGATGAATTGTTATTATTATTATTATTATTATTATTATTATTATTACTTGCTAAGCTAAAACCCTAGTTGGAAAAGCGGGATGCTATAAGCCCAAGGGCTCCAACAGGGAAAATATCCCAGTGAGGAAAGGAAATAAGGAAACTAAAAGAGAAGTAATTAACAATTAGAATAAAGTTTTTTAAGAACAGTAACAACATTAAAACAAATCTTTCATATATAAGCTATAAAAACTTTAAAAAAATCAAGAGAAAGAGAAATAAGATAGAATAGTGTGCTCGAGTGTACCCTCAAGCAAGTGAACTCTACCCCAAGACAGTGAAAGACCATGGTACAGAGGCTAAGGCCAGAGAACAATGGTTTGTTTTTGGAGTGTCCTTCTCCCAGAAGAGCTGCTTACCATAGCTAAAGAGTCTCTTCTACCCTTACCAAGAGGAAAGTAGCCACTGAACAATTACAGTGCAGTAGTAAAAGAAGAATTGTTTAGTAATCTCAGTGTTGTCAGGTGTATGAGGACAGAGGAGAATCTGCAAAGAATAGACCAGACTATTCTGTGTATGTGTCAGCAAAGATGAAATGAGCCATAACCAGAGAGAGGGATCCAATGTGGTACTGTCTGGCCAGTCAAAGGACCCAATAACTCTCTAGCTTTAGTAATCTCAACTGGTGGCTTATGCCTTAGTCAACCTACTACCTACTCCAGATGTAATCAGTTGCAAACGATCTTCTGGAACCGAGGTCAGAAGTAACTTCGATGTTTTTCCTCCCATTCTCTATAGCTGAAAATTTCCAGGTTTTAATTTCCTTATCGCTGAGAAAATTGAGAAGGAAGAAACGTTCTTAGTGGAGATACAATTTGTAGCTGGAACTTCTCCATTCTAAAAGCGGAAAAGGGATTATTATTATTATTATTATTATTATTATTATTATTATTACTATCCAAGCTACAACCCTAGTTGGAAAAGCAAGATGCTACAAGCCCAGGGGCTCCAACAGGGAAAAATAGCCCAGTGAGGAAAGGAAATAAGTAAATAAATAAATGAAGAGAACAAATTAACAATAAATCATTCTAAAAACAGTAACAACGTCAAAACAGACATGTCATATATAAACTATTAACAACATCAAAAAGGAAACTTTACTCTTGAGAGGTAGTTGAAAAAGTCTCATTTGGGGATTTACCGAGCTCTGACAGAAGATAAATCTTATATATTAACCTTAGATTTATATTATTTTGCTTAAGACTAATGCTTGAATGATCATGCATATATTTTTGAAAATGTGGCTTTGCATACTTCAATGTAAATGTAACCCATAATGATATATGAAGATAAAGCGCATTTATATTATTAATATTTATTTTTTTAATGCTAAGTAACATTCCATGAGAGATGTGGCGATTGAAACATATTTCATACTGTTGATATAATCATAGATAGTAATGAATATGCATTTAGAATTTCGGAATTTTTAGAATATTTTCAGTCAACTGATTTCTAGTAAGTTTGATATGATATATAATTATAATAGATTGAAGGAATTATAAAATAATCCTGTTTAAGTAATTCTAGTAATTATGAAACGTGTTTGGCTATATATATATATATATATATATATATATATATATATATATATATATATATATATATATAAAAGTTATATATAGATATATATGTATATATATATACAGTATATATATATATGTATATATATATATATGATGAAAAAAAAGTAAAGGACAAATCTAAGAATAATTTTATCAAAAGGAAAGATAAAAGCTAACAAGGAATTGCCGTAAGGCAAAGGTATTGAAAAATAGAAACAAAATACTCTCTCTCTGTATATATATGTATATATATACACACATATATATATATATATATATATATATATATATATATATATATATATACATAACCAGCAAACGCACAAGTAAAAGAAAGAAGCAAAATCAAGTGTCGCATATGAGTAGGAATATAAACGAGGCCGCTTCCTGATGTGGGCGGAGGATATGCGGCTAGAACTCGGGGTGTGGGCGGGGTGTATGAGGTCGGGTATTCTGTATATGAGTGTTGGAGCGACTAAGTGTTACACCTTTGGAATGAATTGATGATTCGAGAGGCTTTGATGCTGATGTTAAAAACGACTTTTTTTTTTCCTCTCTCTCTCTCAATTGCTGGTGTTTCTAGTTCCACTCATTTTTTTTTTTAACTGGTAAAATTGAAAAAACGATATACTGGCAGTGGAAACCCATTTTTGTGGCTGTAGCTCTTAAGCGGAAAGGGGAATTTTTAAATAACTTTTTATTCGTATACCTCGTGAGGGAAATTTCATTTTAGGTTTAAAGGTTTCTCGTGAATGACAGAGGTAAGGGACCATGACAGTGTCCTAGAGACTGACTATACAGTATATACATGAGCTCAACGCCCAAGCTTTCTCTCCACCCAAGGTAGGACCATGGAAGCAAGGCAATGGGTGATGGTAACTCAAAGGTTTCTTGTGAATGGCAGAGGTAGGGGACAGTGACAGTGTCCTAGAGATGAATCTATAATCCCAAATCCCCCATCCTTAGCGAGTTTGAGCGGGACTCGAACTCCAGTCTGGCGTTCACCAGTCAAGGACGTTACCACATCGGCCACCGCTACTGCGCCGACCAAAGGAACTAGCGAGTCTGAGCGGGACTCGAACTCCAGTCTGGCGTTCACCAGTCAAGGACGTTACCACATCGGCCGCCGCTACTGCGCCGACCAAAGGAACTAGCTAGTCTGAGCGGGACTCGAACTCCAGTCTGGCGTTCACCAGTCAAGGACGTTACCACATCGGCCGCCGCTACTGCGCCGACCAAAGGAACTAGCGAGTCTGAGCGGGACTCGAACTCCAGTCTGGCGCTCACCAGTCAAGGACGTTACCACATCGGCCGCCGCTACTGCGCCGACCAAAGGAACTAGCGAGTCTGAGCGGGACTCGAACACCAGTCTGGCGCTCACCAGTCAAGGACGTTACCACATCGGCCGCCGCTACTGCGCCGACCAAAGGAACTAGCGAGTCTGAGCGGGACTCGAACACCAGTCTGGCGCTCACCAGTCAAGGACGTTACCACATCGGCCGCCGCTACTGCGCCGACCAAAGGAACTAGCGAGTCTGAGCGGGACTCGAACACCAGTCTGGCGCTCACCAGTCAAGGACGTTACCACATCGGCCGCCGCTACTGCGCCGACCAAAGGAACTAGCGAGTCTGAGCGGGACTCGAACACCAGTCTGGCGCTCACCAGTCAAGGACGTTACCACATCGGCCGCCGCTACTGCGCCGACCAAAGGAACTAGCGAGTCTGAGCGGGACTCGAACACCAGTCTGGCGCTCACCAGTCAAGGACGTTACCACATCGGCCACCGCTACTGCGCCGACCAAAGGAACTAGCGAGTCTGAGCGGGACTCGAACACCAGTCTGGCGCTCACCAGTCAAGGACGTTACCACATCGGCCACCGCTACTGCGCCGACCAAAGGAACTAGCGAGTCTGAGCGGGACTCGAACTCCAGTCTGGCGCTCACCAGTCAAGGACGTTACCACATCGGCCACCGCTACTGCGCCGACCAAAGGAACTAGCGAGTCTGAGCGGGACTCGAACTCCAGTCTGGCGCTCACCAGTCAAGGACGTTACCACATCGGCCACCGCTACTGCGCCGACCAAAGGAACTAGCGAGTCTGAGCGGGACTCGAACTCCAGTCTGGCGCTCACCAGTCAAGGACGTTACCACAGCGGCCACCGCTACTGCGCCGACCAAAGGAACTAGCGAGTCTGAGCGGGACTCGAACTCCAGTCTGGCGCTCACCAGTCAAGGACGTTACCACAGCGGCCACCGCTACTGCGCCGACCAAAGGAACTAGCGAGTCTGAGCGGGACTCGAACTCCAGTCTGGCGCTCACCAGTCAAGGACGTTACCACAGCGGCCACCGCTACTGCGCCGACCAAAGGAACTAGCGAGTCTGAGCGGGACTCGAACTCCAGTCTGGCGCTCACCAGTCAAGGACGTTACCACAGCGGCCACCGCTACTGCGCCGACCAAAGGAACTAGCGAGTCTGAGCGGGACTCGAACTCCAGTCTGGCGCTCACCAGTCAAGGACGTTACCACAGCGGCCACCGCTACTGCGCCGACCAAAGGAACTAGCGAGTCTGAGCGGGACTCGAACTCCAGTCTGGCGCTCACCAGTCAAGGACGTTACCACAGCGGCCACCGCTACTGCGCCGACCAAAGGAACTAGCGAGTCTGAGCGGGACTCGAACTCCAGTCTGGCGCTCACCAGTCAAGGACGTTACCACAGCGGCCACCGCTACTGCGCCGACCAAAGGAACTAGCGAGTCTGAGCGGGACTCGAACTCCAGTCTGGCGCTCACCAGTCAAGGACGTTACCACATCGGCCACCGCAACTGCGCCGACCAAAGGAACTAGCGAGTCTGAGCGGGACTCGAACACCAGTCTGGCGTTCACCAGTCAAGGACGTTACCACAGCGGCCACCGCTACTGCGCCGACCAAAGGAACTAGCGAGTCTGAGCGGGACTCGAACTCCAGTCTGGCGTTCACCAGTCAAGGACGATACCACATCGGCCACCGCTACTGCGCCGACCAAAGGAACTAGCGAGTCTGAGCGGGACTCGAACTCCAGTCTGGCGTTCACCAGTCAAGGACGTTACCACATCGGCCACCGCTACTGCGCCGACCAAAGGAACTAGCGAGTCTGAGCGGGACTCGAACTCCAGTCTGGCGTTCACCAGTCAAGGACGTTACCACAGCGGCCACCGCTACTGCGCCGACCAAAGGAACTAGCGAGTCTGAGCGGGACTCGAACTCCAGTCTGGCGTTCACCAGTCAAGGACGTTACCACAGCGGCCACCGCTACTGCGCCGACCAAAGGAACTAGCGAGTCTGAGCGGGACTCGAACTCCAGTCTGGCGTTCACCAGTCAAGGACGTTACCACAGCGGCCACCGCTACTGCGCCGACCAAAGGAACTAGCGAGTCTGAGCGGGACTCGAACTCCAGTCTGGCGTTCACCAGTCAAGGACGTTACCACATCGGCCACCGCAACTGCGGGGACTCGAACACCAGTCTGGCGCTCACCAGTCAAGGACGTTACCACATCAGCCACCGCTACTGCGCCGACCAAAGGAACTAGCGAGTCTGAGCGGGACTCGAACTCCAGTCTGGCGCTCACCAGTCAAGGACGTTACCACATCGGCCACCACTACTGTAGCAACCAAAGGAACTAACGAGTCTGAGCGAGAATCGAACTCCAGTCTGGCGTTCACCAGGCAAGGACGTTACCACATCGGCCACCACTACTGTAGCAACCAAAGGAACTAACGAGTTTGAGCGGGACTCGAACTCCAGTCTGGCGTTCACCAATCAAGGATGTTACCACATCGGCCACAACAAAAGTTTGAAATGAATTTGATGAGAAAGACTCGTAAAGCAATACTCAGAAATGAAGTGTAAACAAGAACATTTATTTCGAGAAAAGGAGAAAAAAATTGTGGACAACAACCTGGAAAGAAAAAAGCATATCCCCAAAAAGAGGAAGCATACTGTATACCCCAGAAAGAAAAAGAATATACCCCAGAAAACGTCAATGAACTTCGATGTCAGGATGCCAGAAAACTCCAAATAAGTCAATCAATCAATCATAATATTTAGAGAGTTAACACCACGCTCAACCTTCCTATGTGTCCTTGCAAGTTAATATGCAATTTACACCTGGAATACTATTATCATTTTATAAACAATATTCAAAATAATCATATCCTCATTGAAAAATGTCAAAATATGCCATTTCCTTGAACAGCAGATCGATCACCGCCCGGGACCGCGAGTTTAAGCTGGTTACTGGGGAGGCCACTGCTGTGCTTGAGCACCACAGTGGAGGGGTTGGGCTTGTCCGGCTGACGTTCTGGTGAGTATCTATTCTGATGAGACTGGAACTGAAACCAGTAAGGGAAGTAACAAATAATTGAAGTAAATTATCCATGACATTTTAATTAGATCATAAAAGAAAAGCCATTAAAGGTGCCACTTGTAGCATTTCTTAAAGTAATGAGCATTGCCATTAGTAATACTCCAAAGACCTCTTTGCCGTTTTGATATAAAGGAATAATAACTTCCGGTACAGCTAAGTGTTGGCACGTGCCATCTCTGCACAATGCTAATGTTAATTTACCGCATTTCTCTTTGATGGAAGTTTGTCTTTCATTATAACTTTTCTCAGCAAATCCAACTAGACAATGATGGGTCTTTTTAGATCTGTATAGAAAGTCATAGGTAATCTTATAAGTGTCCCAGCTGACGTAAGAGGTCGGCCCCTATTTGCTACAACGAAGCAAATCACCATACTCAATTTCTTTTAATGAGGCGCATTTGCACTGACTCGCAGCGGTGCCCTTTTAGCTCGGAAAAGTGTCCTGCTATCTGATTGGTTAGAATTATCTTGTCCAACCTTTCAGCGATCAGGAAACTTTACCGAGCTAAAAGGGCACCCCTGCGAGTCGGTGTAAATCTGCCTCAAAAAAAGAATGGACTATAGTGTACACGACCCGTCGATAATGGTGGTTAGATATTTAAATAGATATGCGCACACTCACCCCTCTCTCACCATGGTATGACCACTCCCCCTCCTCCCTACCCGAGGGACGGGGAGGGCTGAACGTGACCGGATACACACACACACACACGCGTGCGCACACACACACACGCGTGCGCACACACACACATATATATATACATATATATATGTATATGTATACATTTTATATTCATCACGTGTCAGCTTTCGTGATTTCTACACACACACACACACATATATATATATATATATATATATATATATATATATATATATATATACATATATTTATGTATATATACATATACAGTACATATACACACACATATATATATATATATATATATATATATATATATATATATATATATATATACATATATATATATATATCCGTAACATTTTGTGTTAGGCTGGTGACATTCAAACAAACAAACAGAGGTGATAACATAACCCCCCTTGGTGGAGGTAAAAATGGTGAGAATATATGAGAGGTGTCAAAGTATTTGACGTAGGAAATAAATGATCTGATCCAAATGGCGAAAGCAAAGAAGAAAACAGGATATAATAACACAGAATTATGAACAGATCTGATGAAATATGAGAATATAGAATAAGCGATGTTAGTGGAAGAGGAAATGAGAGAAAAATTGTTTGTGGTATATGAGTATTTGATATTGTTTATGACGTTTGTTGCTATAGATAAGAGTAAACTATTCAGGAATGAGTTGATGAATTGTTATTATTATTATTATTATTATTATTATTATTATTATTATTACTTGCTAAGCTAAAACCCTAGTTGGAAAAGCGGGATGCTATAAGCCCAAGGGCTCCAACAGGGAAAATATCCCAGTGAGGAAAGGAAATAAGGAAACTAAAAGAGAAGTAATTAACAATTAGAATAAAATTTTTTAAGAACAGTAACAACATTAAAACAAATCTTTCATATATAAGCTATAAAAACTTTAAAAAATCAAGAGAAAGAGAAATAAGATAGAATAGTGTGCCCGAGTGTACCCTCAAGCAAGTGAACTCTACCCCAAGACAGTGAAAGACCATGGTACAGAGGCTAAGGCCAGAGAACAATGGTTTGTTTTTGGAGTGTCCTTCTCCCAGAAGAGCTGCTTACCATAGCTAAAGAGTCTCTTCTACCCTTACCAAGAGGAAAGTAGCCACTGAACAATTACAGTGCAGTAGTAAAAGAAGAATTGTTTAGTAATCTCAGTGTTGTCAGGTGTATGAGGACAGAGGAGAATCTGCAAAGAATAGACCAGACTATTCTGTGTATGTGTCAGCAAAGATGAAATGAGCCATAACCAGAGAGAGGGATCCAATGTGGTACTGTCTGGCCAGTCAAAGGACCCAATAACTCTCTAGCTTTAGTAATCTCAACTGGTGGCTTATGCCTTAGTCAACCTACTACCTACTCCAGATGTAATCAGTTGCAAACGATCTTCTGGAACCGAGGTCAGAAGTAACTTCGATGTTTTTCCTCCCATTCTCTAAAGCTGAAAATTTCCAGGTTTTAATTTCCTTATCGCTGAGAAAATTGAGAAGGAAGAAACGTTCTTAGTGGAGATACAATTTGTAGCTGGAGCTTCTCCATTCTAAAAGCGGAAAAGGGATTATTATTATTATTATTATTATTATTATTATTATTATTATTACTATCCAAGCTACAACCCTAGTTGGAAAAGCAAGATGCTACAAGCCCAGGGGCTCCAACAGGGAAAAATAGCCCACTGAGTAAAGGAAATAAGTAAATAAATAAATGAAGAGAACAAATTAACAATAAATCATTCTAAAAACAGTAACAACGTCAAAACAGACATGTCATATATAAATTATTAACAACATCAAAAAGGAAACTTTACTCTTAAGAGGTAGTTAAAAAAGTCTCATTTGGGGATTTACCGAGCTCTGACAGAAGATAAATCTTATATATTAACCTTAGATTTATATTATTTTGCTTAAGACTAATGCTTGAATGATCATGCATATATTTTTGAAAATGTGGCTTTGCATACTTCAATGTAAATGTAACCCATAATGATATATGAAGATAAAGCGCATTTATATTATTAATATTTATTTTTTTAATGCTAAGTAACATTCCATGAGAGATGTGGCGATTGAAACATATTTTATACTGCTGATATAATCATAGATAGTAATGAATATGCATTTAGAATTTCGGAATTTTTAGAATATTTTCAGTCAACTGATTTCTAGTAAGTTTGATATGATATATAATTATAATAGATTGAAGGAATTATAAAATAATCCTGTTTAAGTAATTCTAGTAATTATGAAACGTGTTTGGCTATATATATATATATATATATATATATATATATATATATATATATAAGTTATATATAGATATATATGTATATATATACAGTATATATATGTATATATATATGATGAAAAAAAAGTAAAGGACAAATCTAAGAATAATTTTATCAAAAGGAAAGATAAAAGCTAACAAGGAATTGCCGTAAGGCAAAGGTATTGAAAAATAGAAACAAAATACTCTCTCTCTGTATATATATGTATATATATACACACATATATATATATATATATATATATATATATATATATATATATATATATATATATATATATATATATATATATATATACATAACCAGCAAACGCACAAGTAAAGGAAAAAAGCAAAATTAAGTGTCGCATATGAGTAGGAATATAAACAAGGCCGCTTCCTGATGTGGGCGGAGGATATGCGGCTAGAACTCAGGGTGTGGGCGGGGAGGGTGTATGAGGTCGGGTATTCTGTATATGAGTGTTGGAGCGACTAAGTGTTACACCTTTGGAATGAATTAATGATTCGAGAGGCTTTGATGCTGATGATAAAAACGACTTTTTTTTCTCTCTCTCAATTGCTGGTGTTTCTAGTTCCA
>NC_090742.1:4601455-4621455 GCF_036898095.1 Palaemon carinicauda
CATTAAAATAGATACTTCCTATATAAACTATAAAAACTTTAACAAAAACAAGAGGAAGAGAAATAAGATAGAATAGTGTACCCGGTTGTACCCTCAAGCAAAAGAACTCTAACCCAAGACAGTGGAAGGTTATAGTACAGAGGCTAATGCACTACCCAAGAATAGAAAACAATGGTTTGGTTTTGTAGTGTCTTTCTCCTGGAAGAGCCGCTTACCAAAGCTAAAGAGTCTCTTCTACCATTAAAAAGAGGAAAGTGGCCACTGAACAATTACAGAGCAGTAGTTAACCCCTTGAGTGAAGAAGAATTATGTGGTAATGTCATCGTTGTCAGGTGTATGGGGACAGAAGAGAACATATAAAGAATAAGTCAGATTATTTGGTGAATGCGTAGGCAAAAGGAAAATGAACCGTAACCAGAGAAAAGAATCTAATGTAGTACTATCTGGCCAGTCTGAAGACCCCATAACTCCACAGAATTCAGCCAACCTCTGTGGCTCAATCACGCCAAAACAACAAAAGAAAAATAAGATCAAAACATTCGCCAGGGCATCTGATAATAATGTCATGTATTTATGTATCTATAAATGGTTCTTCTCTCCTGAGAAATTACGGGTCAGTCTGTCGCTTATCGCTATTATTCTAACCCTCTCGATTTATGAAAACACAATAGGACCATTGCAGGAACCACTAGGGTATACACAGGACCTCTCTCAGTGGTTCCTCGGCAAGATCCTTAGATCTTGGTCCTGGGTATACGGAACCACTCAACTTAATTTTTTTTTTCTTATCTATCCTAGAAAATTATTTTATATATTTTTCCGAAGTGTCTGTGCATACAGGAACAATGGTGAGGATAATATTGGAAACAGTATATTCTTGGATAAGTTTTCTTATGGAATATGAGGCAAAATCACCGAACTTTTAAACAATTAGGAAAAAAGTAATAGTTTATAAAAATACTGTTGTAACAGTATTACACTCAAACGCATACATATATGTATATATATATATATATATATATATATATATATATATATATATATATATATATATATATTTATATATATGATATATATATATATATATATATATATATATATATATATTTATATATATGATATATATGTATATATATATATATATATATATATATATATATATATATATATATCATATATATATATATATATATATATATATATATATATATATATATATATATATATATATCCACATACACATATACAGCAAAAGCCAGTAGGAGATAGTAAAATACTTAAGTACCAAGGGCTTTCATGCATTTTAATAAAAACATCTTCAGGGTACCCTTAAGAAGTGTGTATTAAGATGCACGAATACGCTAGGTACTAATGTATTTTATTATTTCCCACTGGATTTTGCTGTATATTAAGTCACGTGATCCTTGTGGCACTAAAGCATATATATATATATATATATATATATATATATATATATATATATATATATATATGTATATATATATATATATATATATATATGTATATATATATATATATATATATATATATATATATATATATATATATATATATATATATATATATACCCCGCATATACCCTCAACCTTAAATGCTGATTTTAATCTCTTTAAGGAAACTTGTCTTAAAACTCAACTGCTATATGATTTCCTTAATTTCTTCATGAATAACATACTCTTCACTATGAATAAAAAAAAAGATGATTTTTTCGTAATGAACACGCCCCTTAAACACGCATATACTCCCAGTCTTAAATACTGATTTTAATATATTAAAGAAAACTTTTCCAAAAACTCAACTGCTTTATGATTTCTTAAATTCTTTATGAATAACATACTCTTCATTATGAATAAAAAAAAAAAAAAAAACGTTTTTTCCATAATGAACAAGCGCCTTAACCACGCATATACCCCCAATCTTAAATGCTGATTTTAATATCTTCAAGAAAACTTTTCCCAAAAACTCAACTGCCCAATGATTCTTTAAATTCTTCATGAATAACATACTCTTCATTATGAATAAAAAAAATCAGAGTTTTTTCCATAATGAACAAGCGCCTTAACCACGCATATACCGTCAATCTTAAATGCTGATTTTAATATCTTCAAGAAAATTTTTCCCAAAAACGCTCCTGGTGCCTTCATGAAGCGTTTGCATCTTATCACCTCTCAGTCCATCAGCCATCCCATGGCGTTAGTGCCTCCAGCTGGCGTCCTAGTAATGCCCAGCCATAAACTACTGATGAGACTTTATCCCCTCGTTAGGTTCACTGATCTCCAAATCCCAGTCTTCAAAGTTTGAGCCGGTCGTTATTGACATATTATAGGGACTGATTACCGGAGACATCTGGCGGCCACTTTAGACATGAAAAGCTGCTGATGTTCTTATTTTTTAAAGGGGTGATTTTGTGATTATTTATTGATATTAAAGGGTCTTTGGTAATATTTACATTGAGAAAATAGCATACCTTAGGACGATTGACTTGTCTAGTATGATAATTCTTATATACAACAACACCACCACCAACAACAACAACAACAAATGCATCCGTTTCTAGTTCACAGTATGCAAGAATACTTCAAATTATTCATTCATCTTACGAGCACTTTAGACATGAAAAGCTGTTGATGTTCTTATCTTTAAAAGATTTTGTAATAATTTATTGATAATAAAGGATCTTTTGTGATATTAGTAATAATCGGGGATTATCGTCTGATCACTTCCAGCAAACCAATCTAGTATGGTTGGCCTTAATTTAGGGTATGCTATTTTCTCAATGTAGATAATACCAAAGAGCCTTTAATATCAATAAATAATTACAAAATCACTTCATTAAAATAACTGAGCATTGACAGCTTTTGTTATATTATAGTCAATTCTTTTTAGTGAGGCAGATTTACACCGACTCGCAGGGGTGCCCTTTTAGCTCGGAAAAGTTTCCTGATCGCCGATTGGTTGGACAAGATCATTCTAACCAATCAGATAGCAGGAAACATTTCCGAGCTAAAAGGGCACCGCAGCGAGCTAGTGTAAAAGTGCCTCATTAAAAAGAATTGAGTATAGTATGATAATTCTTATATACAACAACAAATACAACAACAACAATAACAACGACATGAAGAGCTGTCGATGTTCTTATTTTAAAGGAGTGAGTTTCTAATTATTTATTGATATTGAAGGCTCTTTGGTGATATCTAAATTAAAGAGGTACGGTTGGCCTCATGAATTCCGGTACACTTCACGGTGTTTAGCAAAAGAAAAACTGTTGGTAACGCTGCCTGTAAAACAAAGTCACTGAGTTTGTAAACACTTGGTCAAAAAAATTTTTCATTAATTTTACGAAGTGTTGAATAGAAAAATATTGTTATTTCCTTAATAGAATACTGTAAAATTAATAAAAATGCCTTTGATCCCGTCTTTACAAGCTCAGCGACTTTGTTTTTTAGGCAGCTTTACAAACAATTTCTCGTTTGCTAAACAAAGAGTTACTTGGTACGACGTCTCCTCAGCTTCCCGTGAAGTATACCGAAATGAATGAAGCCAACTGTACATACCGTTAGATGATTGACATGTCTGGTATGATAATTCTTCTATTCAATAAAAAACAAGAAATACAGCTGTCTCTAGTCCACTGCAGGACAAAGGCCTCAGACATGTCTTTAGTCATGTCTGGGGTTTGGCCATTTCATCAATACGTTGGCCATTGCAGATTGGTGATTGTGGGAGATTTCAGTCTGATCACTCACAGCAAACCAACCTAGTATGGGTGTCCCTGAATAGTACACCTATGCTGATGGCGATACGGAAACCCTTTCAATACGTCAAGATATTCCAACAGAAACATTGAATAAATTGGGGTAAAAATTAGAAAAAAGATAAGGAAAAAGATAGAAGTGAAAATAACCCAGTGAGAAAAAGAAATAAGGAAATAACTACTTATATCCACGAAACTTCAATGAATATTACATATTTCGTCAAATCCAATATGTCACCAAATTTAGAACGCCAAGATGAATAGGTACACATGAGGTTGGGCTTAAGATCAATAGAAGAAAGACATATATGATGAGAATGGAATATGCAATGGAAGATGAAATATCATTAGAAGGAGAAAGGATTAATGAGGTAGAATCATTTATATGTTTAGGAACTATGATCTCCAATACGTAAGATGAGGATTAAGATATCGAAATTGGCGTGCTTGTGTTGGATAGGGTATGTATAAATCCTTGGTCAATATCATGAGATTCTTCGTTTTATAGATTATGGTATTATCTTTCGTCATTATTATGGTAATTATGGTAATTAATGAGTTCTAAATGAACTGTGGAAAACATTAATTTATAATCATTATCATATATTTTTCAAATTACCCAATCATTTGTATACGTACTCTTTCTGAGTGGGGATACCTTAACGTGGTGGAAAGGTTTGCGTATCACCATGACTAGAAAGCTGTACTAGTCAGGGCCACCCATACTAGGTTGGTTTGTTGGGAGTGATCAGACGATAATACCCCACTATTACCAATACGTACTGGCTATCGTGGTGATGAAAACTGGCCAAACCCCAGACATGAATTGACAATGTCTGAGGGCTTTGTCTTGCAGTGAACTAGAAATGGCTGGATTTGCTGCTGCTATTGTTATTGTTATATATAAACAAAGCTGTATTTGTCAGGGCCACCCGTACTAGGTTGGTTTGTTGGGAGTGATCAGACGATAGTCCCCCACTATTACCAATCTGCACTGGCCAGCGTTGTGATGAAAACTGGCCAAACCACAGACATGAATTGACATGTCTGAGGCCTTTGTCCTCCATTGGATTAGAAACGGCTGTATTTATTGTTGTTGTTATTGATATATACATCATACAGTATTCATAAAAAAATCATGCTTTGCAAATACGAGAAGCAAAACCATTTGCAATTATATCTGCACCGGAATTCTAGGAGGCTTTAAAACGATATTCTGTCATATTTACCAACATATATTTAAATACAAGTCAAATAGAAAAAAATGAGAAAAATACCTACATCCTACTGAATTCTGATTTTCCATATGACAAGAATCCCGGATATCACATATTTGAACAGTTCGAGAAATTCAGAAAAATCGAGCTGATGCTGCCAGAAGTTGTGAGAGGTACAGTGATCGAGGTCATATCACAATAAAGAGTATATTTGATCACAATAAAAAGTGTATTTGACGAGTTTATTGCTTTTTGATGTTTGCAATACGAACTGGGTATTTGTCAACTTCGGTTGGGCTAAATAACTTTGCAATCTAAATGATAAATTCTTCACGGCAGTTTCTTATATTTTCTCTAGTATTGGGTAGTGCCATGGCCTCTGTACCACGTTCTTCCAATGTCTTGGGATAGAGTTCTCTTGCTTGATGGTATTGCCATAGCCTCTGTACCACGGTCATCCACTGTCTTGGGTTAAAGTCCTCTTGCTTGATGGTATTGCCATAGCCTCTGTACCACGGTCTTCCACTGTCTTGGGTTAGAGTTCTCTTGTTTGAGTGTATTGCCATAGCCTCTGTACCACGGTCATCCACTGTCTTGGGTTAAAGTCCTCTTGCTTGATGGTATTGCCATAGCCTCTGTACCACGGTCTTCCACTGTCTTGGGTTAGAGTTCTCTTGTTTGAGTGTATTGCCATAGCCTCTGTACCATAGTCTTCCACTGTCTTGGGATAGAGTTCTCTTGCTTGATGGTATTGCCATAGCCTCTGTACCACGGTCATCCACTGTCTTGGGTTAAAGTCCTCTTGCTTGATGGTATTGCCATAGCCTCTGTACCACGGTCATCCACTGTCTTGGGTTAAAGTCCTCTTGCTTGATGGTATTGCCATAGCCTCTGTACCACGGTCATCCACTGTCTTGGGTTAGAGTCCTCTTGCTTGATGGTATTGCCATAGCCTCTGTACCACGGTCTTCCACTGTCTTGGGTTAGAGTTCTCTTGTTTGAGTGTATTGCCATAGCCTCTGTACCATAGTCTTCCACTGTCTTGGGATAGAGTTCTCTTGCTTGATGGTATTGCCATAGCCTCTGTACCACGGTCTTCCAATGTCTTGGGTTAGAGTTCTCTTGCTTGATGGTATTGCCATAGCCTCTGTACCACGGTCTTCCACTGTCTTGGGTTAGAGTTCTCTTGCTTGATGGTAGTGTCATAGCCTCTGTACCACGGTCTTCCACTGTCTTGGGTTAGAGTTCTCTTGCTTGATGGTAGTGTCATAGCCTCTGTACCACGGTCTTCCACTGTCTTGGGTTAGAGTTCTCTTGTTTGATGGTATTGCCATAGCCTCTGTACCACGGTCTTCCAATGTCTTGGGTTAGAGTTCTCTTGCTTGATGGTATTGCCATAGCCTCTGTACCACGGTCTTCCACTGTCTTGGGTTAGAGTTCTCTTGCTTGATGGTATTGCCATAGCCTCTGTACCACGGTCTTCCAATGTCTTGGGTTAGAGTTCTCTTGCTTGATGGTATTGCCATAGCCTCTGTACCACGGTCATCCACTGTCTTGGGTTAAAGTCCTCTTGCTTGATGGTATTGCCATAGCCTCTGTACCACGGTCTTCCAATGTCTTGGGTTAGAGTTCTCTTGCTTGATGGTATTGCCATAGCCTCTGTACCACGGTCTTCCACTGTCTTGGGTTAGAGTTCTCTTGTTTGATGGTATTGCCATAGCCTCTGTACCACGGTCTTCCAATGTCTTGGGTTAGAGTTCTCTTGCTTGATGGTATTGCCATAGCCTCTGTACCACGGTCATCCACTGTCTTGGGTTAAAGTCCTCTTGCTTGATGGTATTGCCATAGCCTCTGTACCACGGTCATCCACTGTCTTGGGTTAGAGTCCTCTTGCTTGATGGTATTGCCATAGCCTCTGTACCACGGTCTTCCACTGTCTTGGGTTAGAGTTCTCTTGTTTGAGTGTATTGCCATAGCCTCTGTACCATAGTCTTCCACTGTCTTGGGATAGAGTTCTCTTGCTTGATGGTATTGCCATAGCCTCTGTACCACGGTCTTCCAATGTCTTGGGTTAGAGTTCTCTTGCTTGATGGTATTGCCATAGCCTCTGTACCACGGTCTTCCACTGTCTTGGGTTAGAGTTCTCTTGCTTGATGGTAGTGTCATAGCCTCTGTACCACGGTCTTCCACTGTCTTGGGTTAGAGTTCTCTTGCTTGATGGTAGTGTCATAGCCTCTGTACCACGGTCTTCCACTGTCTTGGGTTAGAGTTCTCTTGTTTGATGGTATTGCCATAGCCTCTGTACCACGGTCTTCCAATGTCTTGGGTTAGAGTTCTCTTGCTTGATGGTATTGCCATAGCCTCTGTACCACGGTCTTCCACTGTCTTGGGTTAGAGTTCTCTTGCTTGATGGTAGTGCCATAGCCTCTGTACCACGGTCTTCCACTGTCTTGGGTTAGAGTTCTCTTGTTTGATGGTATTGCCATAGCCTCTGTACCACGGTCTTCCAATGTCTTGGGTTAGAGTTCTCATGCTTGATGGTATTGCCATTGCCTCTGTACCAGGGTCTTCCAATGTCTTGGGTTAGAGTTCTCTTGCTTGATGGTATTGCCATAACCTCTGTACCACGGTCTTCCAATGTCTTGGGTTAGAGTTCTCTTGCTTGATGGTATTGCCATAGCCTCTGTACCACGGTCTTCCAATGTCTTGGGTTAGAGTTCTCTTGCTTGATGGTATTGGCATAGCCTCTGTACCACGGTCTTCCACTGTCTTGGGTTAGAGTTCTCTTGCTTGATGGTAGTGTCATAGCCTCTGTACCACGGTCTTCCACTGTCTTGGGTTAGAGTTCTCTTGTTTGATGGTATTGCCATAGCCTCTGTACCACGGTCTTCCACTGTCTTGGGTTAGAGTTCTCTTGTTTGATGGTATTGCCATAGCCTCTGTACCACGGTCTTCCACTGTCTTGGGTTAGAGTTCTCTTGCTTGATGGTAGTGTCATAGCCTCTGTACCACGGTCTTCCACTGTCTTGGGTTAGAGTTCTCTTGTTTGATGGTATTGCCATAGCCTCTGTACCACGGTCTTCCAATGTCTTGGGTTAGAGTTCTCTTGCTTGATGGTATTGCCATAGCCTCTGTACCACGGTCTTCCAATGTCTTGGGTTAGAGTTCTCTTGCTTGATGGTATTGGCATAGCCTCTGTACCACGGTCTTCCACTGTCTTGGGTTAGAGTTCTCTTGCTTGATGGTAGTGTCATAGCCTCTGTACCACGGTCTTCCAATGTCTTGGGTTAGAGTTCTCTTGTTTGATGGTATTGCCATAGCCTCTGTACCACGGTCTTCCAATGTCTTGGGTTAGAGTTCTCTTGCTTGATGGTAGTGTCATAGCCTCTGTACCACGGTCTTCCACTGTCTTGGGTTAGAGTTCTCTTGTTTGATGGTATTGCCATAGCCTCTGTACCACGGTCTTCCAATGTCTTGGGTTAGAGTTCTCTTGCTTGATGGTATTGCCATAGCCTCTGTACCACGGTCTTCCAATGTCTTGGGTTAGAGTTCTCTTGCTTGATGGTATTGGCATAGCCTCTGTACCACGGTCTTCCACTGTCTTGGGTTAGAGTTCTCTTGCTTGATGGTAGTGTCATAGCCTCTGTACCACGGTCTTCCACTGTCTTGGGTTAGAGTTCTCTTGTTTGATGGTATTGCCATAGCCTCTGTACCACGGTCTTCCACTGTCTTGGGTTAGAGTTCTCTTGTTTGATGGTATTGCCATAGCCTCTGTACCACGGTCTTCCACTGTCTTGGGTTAGAGTTCTCTTGCTTGATGGTAGTGTCATAGCCTCTGTACCACGGTCTTCCACTGTCTTGGGTTAGAGTTCTCTTGTTTGATGGTATTGCCATAGCCTCTGTACCACGGTCTTCCAATGTCTTGGGTTAGAGTTCTCTTGCTTGATGGTATTGCCATAACCTCTGTACCACGGTCTTCCAATGTCTTGGGTTAGAGTTCTCTTGCTTGATGGTATTGCCATAGCCTCTGTACCACGGTCTTCCAATGTCTTGGGTTAGAGTTCTCTTGCTTGATGGTATTGCCATAGCCTCTGTACCACGGTCTTCCACTGTCTTGGGTTAGAGTTCTCTTGCTTGATGGTAGTGTCATAGCCTCTGTACCACGGTCTTCCACTGTCTTGGGTTAGAGTTCTCTTGCTTGATGGTATTGCCATAGCCTCTGTACCACGGTCTTCCAATGTCTTGGGTTAGAGTTCTCTTGCTTGATGGTATTGCCATAGCCTCTGTACCACGGTCTTCCACTGTCTTGGGTTAGAGTTCTCTTGTTTGATGGTATTGCCATAGCCTCTGTACCACGGTCTTCCACTGTCTTGGGTTAGAGTTCTCTTGTTTGATGGTATTGCCATAGCCTCTGTACCACGGTCTTCCAATGTCTTGGGTTAGAGTTCTCTTGCTTGATGGTAGTGTCATAGCCTCTGTACCACGGTCTTCCACTGTCTTGGGTTAGAGTTCTCTTGCTTGATGGTATTGCCATAGCCTCTGTACCACGGTCTTCCACTGTCTTGGGTTAGAGTTCTCTTGTTTGATGGTATTGCCATAGCCTCTGTACCACGGTCTTCCAATGTCTTGGGTTAGAGTTCTCTTGTTTGATGGTATTGCCATAGCCTCTGTACCACGGTCTTCCACTGTCTTGGGTTAGAGTTCTCTTGTTTGATGGTATTGCCATAGCCTCTGTACCACGGTCTTCCAATGTCTTGGGTTAGAGTTCTCTTGCTTGATGGTATTGCCATAGCCTCTGTACCACGGTCTTCCACTGTCTTGGGTTAGAGTTCTCTTGCTTGATGGTAGTGTCATAGCCTCTGTACCACGGTCTTCCACTGTCTTGGGTTAGAGTTCTCTTGCTTGATGGTAGTGTCATAGCCTCTGTACCACGGTCTTCCACTGTCTTGGGTTAGAGTTCTCTTGCTTGATGGTATTGCCATAGCCTCTGTACCACGGTCTTCCACTGTCTTGGGTTAGAGTTCTCTTGCTTGATGGTATTGCCATAGCCTCTGTACCACGGTCTTCCAATGTCTTGGGTTAGAGTTCTCTTGCTTGATGGTATTGCCATAGCCTCTGTACCACGGTCTTCCAATGTCTTGGGTTAGAGTTCTCTTGCTTGATGGTAGTGTCATAGCCTCTGTACCACGGTCTTCCAATGTCTTGGGTTAGAGTTCTCTTGCTTGATGGTATTGCCATAGCCTCTGTACCACGGTCTTCCACTGTCTTGGGTTAGAGTTCTCTTGCTTGATGGTATTGCCATAGCCTCTGTACCACGGTCTTCCACTGTCTTGGGTTAGAGTTCTCTTGCTTGATGGTATTGCCATAGCCTCTGTACCACGGTCTTCCACTGTCTTGGGTTAGAGTTCTCTTGTTTGATGGTATTGCCATAGCCTCTGTACCACGGTCTTCCACTGTCTTGGGTTAGAGTTCTCTTGTTTGATGGTATTGCCATAGCCTCTGTACCACGGTCTTCCAATGTCTTGGGTTAGAGTTCTCTTGCTTGATGGTATTGCCATAACCTCTGTACCACGGTCTTCCAATGTCTTGGGTTAGAGTTCTCTTGCTTGATGGTATTGCCATAGCCTCTGTACCACGGTCTTCCAATGTCTTGGGTTAGAGTTCTCTTGCTTGATGGTATTGCCATAGCCTCTGTACCACGGTCTTCCACTGTCTTGGGTTAGAGTTCTCTTGCTTGATGGTAGTGTCATAGCCTCTGTACCACGGTCTTCCACTGTCTTGGGTTAGAGTTCTCTTGTTTGATGGTATTGCCATAGCCTCTGTACCACGGTCTTCCAATGTCTTGGGTTAGAGTTCTCTTGCTTGATGGTATTGCCATAGCCTCTGTACCACGGTCTTCCACTGTCTTGGGTTAGAGTTCTCTTGCTTGATGGTAGTGTCATAGCCTCTGTACCACGGTCTTCCACTGTCTTGGGTTAGAGTTCTCTTGTTTGATGGTATTGCCATAGCCTCTGTACCACGGTCTTCCACTGTCTTGGGTTAGAGTTCTCTTGTTTGATGGTATTGCCATAGCCTCTGTACCACGGTCTTCCACTGTCTTGGGATAGAGTTCTCTTGCTTGATGGTATTGCCATAACCTCTGTACCACGGTCTTCCACTGTCTTGGGTTAGAGTTCTCTTGCTTGATGGTATTGCCATAGCCTCTGTACCACGGTCTTCCACTGTCTTGGGTTAGAGTTCTCTTGCTTGATGGTATTGCCATAGCCTCTGTACCATAGTCTTCCACTGTCTTGGGATATAGTTCTCTTGGTTGATGGTAGTGCCATAGCCTCTGTACCACGTTCTTCCAATGTCTTGGGTTAGAGTTCTCTTGCTTGATGGTAATGCCATAGCCTCTGTACCATAGTCTTCCACTGTCTTGGGATATAGTTGTCTTGGTTGATGGTAGTGCCATAGCCTCTGTACCACGTTCTTCCAATGTCTTGGGTTAGAGTTCTCTTGCTTGATGGTATTGCCATAGCCTCTGTACCACGGTCTTCCGCTGTCTTGGGTTAGAGTTCTCTAGCTTGATGGTAGTGTCATAGCCTCTGTACCACGGTCTTCCACTGTCTTAGGTTAGAGTTTTCTTGTTTGAGTGTATTGCCATAGCCTCTGTACCACGGTCTTCCACTGTCTTGGGATAGAGTTCTCTTGCTTGATGGTATTGCCATAGCCTCTGTACCACGGTCTTCCGCTGTCTTAGGTTAGAGTTCTCTTGTTTGAGTGTATTGCCATAGCCTCTGTACCACGGTCTTCCGCTGTCTTGGGATAGAGTTCTCTTGCTTGATGGTATTGCCATAGCCTCTGTACCACGGTCTTCCGCTGTCTTAGGTTAGAGTTCTCTTGTTTGAGTGTATTGCCATAGCCTCTGTACCACGGTCTTCCGCTGTCTTGGGATAGAGTTCTCTTGCTTGATGGTATTGCCATAGCCTCTGTACCACGGTCTTCCGCTGTCTTGGGTTAGAGTTCTCTTGCTTGATGATATTGCCATAGCCTCTCTACCACGGTCTTCCGCTGTCTTGGGTTAGAGTTCTCTTGCTTGATGGTATTGCCATAGCTTCTGTACCACGGTCTTCCACTGTCTTGGGATAGAGTTCTCTTGCTTGATGGTACTGCCATAGCCTCTGTACCACGGTCTTCCACTGTCTTGGGTTAGAGTTCTCTTGCTTGATGGTATTGCCATAGCCTCTGTACCACGGTCTTCCACTGTCTTGGGATAGAGTTCTCTTGCTTGATAGTATTGCCATAGCCTCTGTACCACGGTCTTCCACTGTGTTAGGTTAGAGTTCTCTTGCTTGATGGTATTGCCATAGCCTCTGTACCACGGTCTTCCGCTGTCTTGGGTTAGAGTTCTCTTGCTTGATGGTATTGCCATAGCCTCTGTACCACGGTCTTCCACTGTCTTGGGATAGAGTTCTCTTGCTTGATGGTATTGCCATAGCCTCTGTACCACGGTCTTCCAATGTCTTGTGTTAGAGTTCTCTTGCTTGATGGTATTGCCATAGCCTCTGTACCATAGTCTTCCACTGTCTTGGGATATAGTTATCTTGCTTGATGGTAGTGTCATAGCCTCTGTACCACGGTCTTCCACTGTCTTAGGTTAGAGTTCTCTTGTTTGAGTGTATTTCCATAGCCTCTGTACCACGGTCTTCCACTGTCTTGGGTTAGAGTTCTCTTGCTTGATGGTAGTGTCATAGCCTCTGTACCATAGTCTTCCACTGTCTTGGGATATAGTTCTCTTGCTTGATGGTAGTGTCATAACCTCTGTACCACGGTCTTCCACTGTCTTAGGTTAGAGTTCTCTTGTTTGAGTGTATTTCCATAGCCTCTCTACCAGGGTCTTCCACTGTCTTGGGATAGAATGCTCTTGCTTGATGGTATTGCCATAGCCTCTGTACCACGGTCTTCCACTGTCTTGGGTTAGAGTTCTCTTGCTTGATGGTAGTGTCATAGCCTCTGTACCATAGTCTTCCACTGTCTTGGGATATAGTTCTCTTGCTTGATGGTAGTGTCATAACCTCTGTACCACGGTCTTCCACTGTCTTAGGTTAGAGTTCTCTTGTTTGAGTGTATTTCCATAGCCTCTCTACCAGGGTCTTCCACTGTCTTGGGATAGAATGCTCTTGCTTGATGGTATTGCCATAGCCTCTGTACCACGGTCTTCCACTGTCTTGGGTTAGAGTTCTCTTGCTTGATGGTAGTGTCATAGCCTCTGTACCATAGTCTTCCACTGTCTTGGGATATAGTTCTCTTGCTTGATGGTAGTGTCATAGCCTCTGTACCACGGTCTTCCACTGTCTTAGGTTAGAGTTCTCTTGTTTGAGTGTATTTCCATTGCCTCTGTACCACGGTCTTCCACTGTCTTGGGTTAGAGTTCTCTGTCTTGATGGTATTGCCATAGCCTCTGTTCCACGGTCTTCCACTGTCTTGGGTTAGAGTTCTCTTGCTTGATGGTAGTGTCATAGCCTCTGTACCATAGTCTTCCACTGTCTTGGGATATAGTTCTCTTGCTTGATGGTAGTGTCATAGCCTCTCTACCACGGTCTTCCACTGTCTTAGGTTAGAGTTCTCTTGTTTGAGTGTATTTCCATAGCCTCTGTACCACGGTCTTCCACTGTCTTGGGATAGAGTTCTCTTGCTTGATGGTATTGCCATAGCCTCTGTACCACGGTCTTCCACTGTCTTGGGTTAGAGTTCTCTTGCTTGATGGTAGTGTCATAGCCTCTGTACCATAGTCTTCCACTGTCTTGGGATATAGTTCTCTTGCTTGATGGTAGTGTCATAGCCTCTGTACCACGGTCTTCCACTGTCTTAGGTTAGAGTTCTCTTGTTTGAGTGTATTTCCATAGCCTCTGTACCACGGTCTTCCACTGTCTTGGGTTAGAGTTCTCTTGCTTGATGGTAGTGTCATAGCCTCTGTACCATAGTCTTCCAATGTCTTGGGTTAGAGTTCTCTTGCTTGATGGTATTGCCATAGCCTCTGTACCACGGTCTTCCGCTGTCTTGGGATAGAGTTCTCTTGCTTGATGGTATTGCCATAGCCTCTGTACCACGGTCTTCCACTGTCTTGGGATAGAGTTCTCTTGCTTGATGGTAGTGTCATAGCCTCTGTACCATAGTCTTCCACTGTCTTGGGATATAGTTCTCTTGCTTGATGGTAGTGTCATAGCCTCTGTACCACGGTCTTCCACTGTCTTAGGTTAGAGTTCTCTTGTTTGAGTGTATTTCCATAGCCTCTGTACCACGGTCTTCCACTGTCTTGGGTTAGAGTTCTCTTGCTTGATGGTAGTGTCATAGCCTCTGTACCATAGTCTTCCAATGTCTTGGGTTAGAGTTCTCTTGCTTGATGGTATTGCCATAGCCTCTGTACCACGGTCTTCCACTGTCTTGGGATAGAGTTCTCTTGCTTGATGGTATTGCCATAGCCTCTGTACCACGGTCTTCCAATGTCTTGTGTTAGAGTTCTCTTGCTTGATGGTATTGCCATAGCCTCTGTACCATAGTCTTCCACTGTCTTGGGATATAGTTCTCTTGCTTGATGGTAGTGTCATAGCCTCTGTACCACGGTCTTCCACTGTCTTAGGTTAGAGTTCTCTTGTTTGAGTGTATTTCCATAGCCTCTGTACCACGGTCTTCCACTGTCTTGGGTTAGAGTTCTCTTGCTTGATGGTAGTGTCATAGCCTCTGTACCATAGTCTTCCACTGTCTTGGGATATAGTTCTCTTGCTTGATGGTAGTGTCATAGCCTCTGTACCACGGTCTTCCACTGTCTTAGGTTAGAGTTCTCTTGTTTGAGTGTATTTCCATAGCCTCTGTACCAGGGTCTTCCACTGTCTTGGGATAGAATGCTCTTGCTTGATGGTATTTCCATAGCCTCTGTACCACGGTCTTCCACTGTCTTGGGTTAGAGTTCTCTTGCTTGATGGTAGTGTCATAGCCTCTGTTCCACGGTCTTCCACTGTCTTGGGTTAGAGTTCTCTTGCTTGATGGTAGTGTCATAGCCTCTGTACCATAGTCTTCCACTGTCTTGGGATATAGTTCTCTTGCTTGATGGTAGTGTCATAGCCTCTGTACCACGGTCTTCCACTGTCTTAGGTTAGAGTTCTCTTGTTTGAGTGTATTTCCATAGCCTCTGTACCAGGGTCTTCCACTGTCTTGGGATAGAGTTCTCTTGCTTGATGGTAGTGTCATAGCTTCTGTACCATAGTCTTCCACTGTCTTGGGATATAGTTCTCTTGCTTGATGGTAGTGTCATAGCCTCTGTACCACGGTCTTCCACTGTCTTAGGTTAGAGTTCTCTTGTTTGAGTGTATTTCCATAGCCTCTGTACCAGGGTCTTCCACTGTCTTGGGTTAGAGTTCTCTTGCTTGATGGTAGTGTCATAGCCTCTGCACCATAGTCTTCCACTGTCTTGGGATATAGTTCTCTTGCTTGATGGTAGTGTCATAGCCTCTGTACCACGGTCTTCCACTGTCTTAGGTTAGAGTTCTCTTGTTTGAGTGTATTTCCATAGCCTCTGTACCAGGGTCTTCCACTGTCTTGGGATAGAGTTCTCTTGCTTGATGGTAGTGTCATAGCCTCTGTACCATAGTCTTCCACTGTCTTGGGATATAGTTCTCTTGCTTGATGGTAGTGTCATAGCCTCTGTACCACGGTCTTCCACTGTCTTAGGTTAGAGTTCTCTTGTTTGAGTGTATTTCCATAGCCTCTGTACCAGGGTCTTCCACTGTCTTGGGTTAGAGTTCTCTTGCTTGATGGTAGTGTCATAGCCTCTGTACCATAGTCTTCCACTGTCTTGGGATATAGTTCTCTTGCTTGATGGTAGTGTCATAGCCTCTGTACCATAGTCTTCCACTGTCTTGGGATATAGTTCTCTTGCTTGATGGTAGTGTCATAGCCTCTGTACCACGGTCTTCCACTGTCTTGGGTTAGAGTTCTCTTGCTTGATGGTAGTGTCATAGCCTCTGTACCATAGTCTTCCACTGTCTTGGGATATAGTTCTCTTGCTTGATGGTAGTGTCATAGCCTCTGTACCACGGTCTTCCACTGTCTTAGGTTAGAGTTCTCTTGTTTGAGTGTATTTCCATAGCCTCTGTACCAGGGTCTTCCACTGTCTTGGGATAGAATGCTCTTGCTTGATGGTATTTCCATAGCCTCTGTACCACGGTCTTCCACTGTCTTGGGTTAGAGTTCTCTGTCTTGATGGTATTGCCATAGCCTCTGTTCCACGGTCTTCCACTGTCTTGGGTTAGAGTTCTCTTGCTTGATGGTAGTGTCATAGCCTCTGTACCATAGTCTTCCACTGTCTTGGGATATAGTTCTCTTGCTTGATGGTAGTGTCATAGCCTCTCTACCACGGTCTTCCACTGTCTTAGGTTAGAGTTCTCTTGTTTGAGTGTATTTCCATAGCCTCTGTACCACGGTCTTCCACTGTCTTGGGATAGAGTTCTCTTGCTTGATGGTATTGCCATAGCCTCTGTACCACGGTCTTCCACTGTCTTGGGTTAGAGTTCTCTTGCTTGATGGTAGTGTCATAGCCTCTGTACCATAGTCTTCCACTGTCTTGGGATATAGTTCTCTTGCTTGATGGTAGTGTCATAGCCTCTGTACCACGGTCTTCCACTGTCTTAGGTTAGAGTTCTCTTGTTTGAGTGTATTTCCATTGCCTCTGTACCTCGGTCTTCCACTGTCTTGAGATAGAGTTCTCTTGCTTGATGGTAGTGTCATAGCCTCTGTACCATAGTCTTCCACTGTCTTGGGATATAGTTCTCTTGCTTGATGGTAGTGTCATAGCCTCTGTACCACGGTCTTCCAATGTCTTGGGTTAGAGTTCTCTGTCTTGATGGTATTGCCATAGCCTCTGTTCCACGGTCTTCCACTGTCTTGGGTTAGAGTTCTCTTGCTTGATGGTAGTGTCATAGCCTCTGTACCATAGTCTTCCACTGTCTTGGGATATAGTTCTCTTGCTTGATGGTAGTGTCATAGCCTCTCTACCACGGTCTTCCACTGTCTTAGGTTAGAGTTCTCTTGTTTGAGTGTATTTCCATAGCCTCTGTACCACGGTCTTCCACTGTCTTGGGATAGAGTTCTCTTGCTTGATGGTATTGCCATAGCCTCTGTACCACGGTCTTCCACTGTCTTGGGTTAGAGTTCTCTTGCTTGATGGTAGTGTCATAGCCTCTGTACCACGGTCTTCCACTGTCTTGGGTTAGAGTTCTCTTGCTTGATGGTAGTGTCATAGCCTCTGTACCATAGTCTTCCAATGTCTTGGGTTAGAGTTCTCTTGGTTGATGGTATTGCCATAGCCTCTGTACCACGGTCTTCCGCTGTCTTGGGTTAGAGTTCTCTTGCTTGAGGGTATTGCCATAGCCTCTGTACCACGGTCTTCCACTGTCTTGGGATAGAGTTCTCTTGCTTGATGGTATTGCCATAGCCTCTGTACCACGGTCTTCCAATGTCTTGGGTTAGAGCTCTCTTGCTTGATGGTATTGCCATAGCCTCTGTACCCTAGTCTTCCACTGTCTTGGGATATAGTTCTCTTGCTTGATGGTAGTGTCATAGCCTCTGTACCATAGTCTTCCACTGTCTTGGGATATAGTTTTCTTGCTTGATGGTAGTGCCATATCCTCTGTACCATAGTCTTCCACTGTCTTGAGATAGAGTTCTCTTGCTTGATGGTAGTGCCATAGCCTCTGTACCACGGTCTTCCACTGTCTTGGGTTAGACTTCTCATGCTTGATGGTATTGCCATAGCCTCTGTACCCTAGTCTTCCACTGTCTTGGGATATAGTTCTCTTGCTTGATGGTAGTGTCATAGCCTCTGTACCATAGTCTTCCACTGTCTTGGGATATAGTTTTCTTGCTTGATGGTAGTGCCATATCCTCTGTACCATAGTCTTCCACTGTCTTGAGATAGAGTTCTCTTGCTTGATGGTAGTGCCATAGCCTCTGTACCACGTTCTTCCAATGTCTTGGGTTAGAGTTCTCTTGCTTGATGGTATTGCCATAGCCTCTGTACCATAGTCTTCCAATGTCTTGGGATATAGTTCTCTTGCTTGATGGTAGTGTCATAGCCTCTGTACCATAGTCTTCCACTGTCTTGGGATATAGTTCTCTTGCTTGATGGTAGTATCATAGCCTCTGTACCCTAGTCTTCCACTGTCTTGGGATATAGTTTTCTTGCTTGATGGTAGTGCCATATCCTCTGTACCATAGTCTTCCACTGTCTTGAGATAGAGTTCTCTTGCTTGATGGTAGTGCCATAGCCTCTGTACCACGGTCTTCCACTTTTTTGGGTTAGAGTTCTCTTGTTTGAGTGTATTGCCATAGCCTCTGTACCACGGTCTTCCACTGTCTTGGGATAGAGTTCTCTTGCTTGAGGGTATTGCCATAGCCTCTGTACCACGGTCTTCCACTGTCTTGGGTTAGAGTTCTCTTGCTTGATGGTAGTGTCATAGCCTCTGTACCATAGTCTTCCACTGTCTTGGGATATAGTTCTCTTGCTTGATGGTAGTGTCATAGCCTCTGTACCACGGTCTTCCACTGTCTTAGGTTAGAGTTCTCTTGCTTGATGGTAATTCCATAGCCTCTGTACCACGGTCTTCCACTGTCTTGGGTTAGAGTTCTCTTGCTTGATGGTAGTGTCATAGCCTCTGTACCATAGTCTTCCAGTGTCTTGGGATATAGTTCTCTTGCTTGATGGTAGTGTCATAGCCTCTGTACCACGGTCTTCCACTGTCTTAGGTTAGAGTTCTCTTCTTTGAGTGTATTTCCATAGCCTCTGTACCACGGTCTTCCACTGTCTTGGGTTAGAGTTCTCTTGCTTGATGGTAGTGCCATAGCCTCTGTACCACGGTCTTAAGCTGTCTTGGCTTAGACTTCTCATGCTTGATGGTATTGCCATAACCTCTGTACCATAGTCTTCCAATGTCTTGGGGTAGAGTTCTCTTGCTTGATGGTATTGCCATAGCCTCTGTACCGTAGTCTTCCACTGTCTTGGGATATAGTTCTCTTGCTTGATGGTAGTGTCATAGCCTCTGTACCACGGTCTTCCACTGTCTTGGGTTAGAGTTCTCTTGTTTGAGTGTATTGCCATAGCTTCTGTACCACGGTCTTCCACTGTCTTGGGATAGATTTCTCTTGCTTGATGGTAGTGCCATAGCCTCTGTACCACGGTCTTCCACTGTCTTGGGATAGATTTCTCTTGCTTGATGGTAGTGCCATAGCCTCTGTACCACGGTCTTCCACTGTCTTGGGTTAGAGTTCTCTTGTTTGATGGTATTCCCATAGCCTCTGTACCACGGTCTTCCACTGTCTTGGGTTAGAGTTCTCTTGTTTGATGGTATTGCCATAGCCTCTGTACCACGGTCTTCCGCTGTCTTGGGTTAGACTTCTCATGCTTGATGGTATTGCCATAGCCTCTGTACCACGGTCTTCCACTGTCTTGGGATTGAGTTCTCTTGCTTGATGGTATTGCCATAGCCTCTGTACCACGGTCTTCCACTGTCTTGGGATAGAAATCTTTTTTGATTGATGGTATTGCCATAGCCTCTGTACCACGGTCTTCCACTGTCTTGGGATAGAGTTCTCTTGCTTGATGGTATTGCCATAGCCTCTGTACCACGGTCTTCCACTGTCTTGGGTTAAAGTCCTCTTGCTTGATGGTATTGCCATAGCCTCTGTACCACGGTCTTCCAATGTCTTGGGTTAGAGTTCTCTTGCTTGATGGTATTGCCATAGCCTCTGTACCACGGTCTTCCACTGTCTTGGGTTAAAGTCCTCTTGCTTGATGGTATTGCCATAGCCTCTGTACCACGGTCTTCCAATGTCTTGGGTTAGAGTTCTCTTGCTTGATGGTATTGCCATAGCCTCTGTACCACGGTCTTCCACTGTCTTGGGTTAAAGTCCTCTTGCTTGATGGTATTGCCATAGCCTCTGTACCACGGTCTTCCAATGTCTTGGGTTAGAGT
>NC_090742.1:4626455-4631455 GCF_036898095.1 Palaemon carinicauda
AGGCGTTTGCTTGGTTTCAGAGCGCAGAAGTCCAGTTTCGTATCAGGGGCGTGACTCGCTCAACCACCAAAGCGGATTATGTTCTCGCGGCGATACCCGAGGACACCTTCCCAGAAATATCCGACTGGCTTTGTGAACAAGGAGACACCCCAATAGCGTATGACGACCTCAAATCATACCTTCTGCAGCAGTACTCGCCGTCGCCAGCCGCCCGTATAGCAAAGCTTTTTCAGCTCTCGCAACAACCGTTGGGGGACCAAAGGGCTTCGCTTGCCCTCAGGGAAATGACCAGTATCGCTCGCCTTCAACCTGCCGCAGACGGCTCTCCTCGTGAGGTGAACCTACTCCGTGCCCTTTGGATACGCCGTTTACCTGAACCTGTGCGCGCTGCCATACCCGATGTCGATAGTTTACCCATAAAGGACTTGATGACCAAAGCCGACGCCCTTATGGACAGCCACTTCAAGACCTCCATCAACGCCTCCACCCCTGACGACGAGGATGCCTATTCAACGTCAACCGAAGCTGACATGAATGCCGTAGGACATACACGCCTACCCCGTGACGTGCCGAAGCGGCGACAAAGCCACCCACCACCCACCAATCGCTCGCGCCCCAACGAACGACTTCTACAGCCACTTACTACCTCCCATCCGCCGCAGTTTTGCTACTACCACTTCAGATTCGGGGCAACCGCGAAGAAATGTGCCACAGATTGTCAGTGGCCAAAAAACGTGTAAGTAGGCCATCGCTTGTGGCGGTGGCCTCCCATGTTTCTAATCTTTTCTTTTTACAGGATGCAGGAACGGGCGTGCGATTTTTGGTAGACACGGGTGCTTGTCGTTCTCTTTTGCCAAGGAAACTCTTCAAGGTACAACGTAGTCTGTCTACATCTGCCGACGTCTGCTTGGTAGCTGCCAACGGATCTGCGATACCCACCTACGGTTACGAGAGCCTCACATTATCGTTCGGAAACGGTAAATTCAATTGGAAGTTTCTCGTTGCTGACGTCACAATGCCAATCCTCGGTGTGGATTTCCTCTCTCACTTCCACCTTCTGGTCGATGTCGCCCACCGACGATTGGTCAACGCAGACTCGTACTTGTCGACACCTCTTCAACCCGCCCCCTCTAACCTCGCTCTCCACATCAACGCACCCACGGATGCCTACGCCAACCTCCTCACGTCGTACCCGGATGTTTTCCGTCCAGAACTTCGCCAAACGCCCACGGTTCCTGCCAAGCACGGTATTTATCACTATATCAAGACGACGGGACCCCCAGTCTTCGCAAAATTCAGACGTCTGGCACCGGAACGATTGGCAGCCGCCAAACAGACGTTCGCCGAAATGGAGAAAATGGGCCTTTGCCAAAAGGCCTCCAGCCCATGGTCGTCACCCTTACACATCGTTCTGAAGAAAGACGGCTCCCTCCGTCCGTGCGGGGATTACAGGCGCCTGAACATGCAAACAGAACCGGATCACTACCCCCTCCCAAACATTGCCGATGTAACCTTCTACCTGCACAAAGCAAAGGTTTTCTCTACGCTCGACCTCCTGAAGGGGTATTATCAGGTGCCTATGAACCCAGAAGACATCCCCAAGACCGCCATCACCACTCCGTTTGGCACATACACCTTCAATTACTCCTGTTTTGGCCTTCGTAATGCTGGGGCAACGTTTCAACGTCTCATGGATGGCATCTTAGGGGACCTCCCTTTCTGTGTATGTTATGTGGACGACATACTTGTGTTCTCCTCCTCAAAAGAGGAACACCTCCGTCACCTGCGCATCGTGCTCGACCGCCTGCAACAAAACGGCCTTGTAGTCCGGTACGACAAGTGTACCTTTGGCGCCAACGAAGTGTCGTTCTTAGGGCACCGTATCACTCCTGAAGGAGTCCATCCCCTCCCTGAGAAGGTAGCAGCCGTTCAGAATTTCCCCACGCCCTCGACCGTCAAAGCTCTGCAGGAATTCTTGGGCATGATCAACTATTATCACCGTTTTCTGCCAGCCATTGCCACCACTCTTGCTCCCCTCTACGCCTCCCTCAAGGGCAAGCCAAAGGACCTGAAGTGGGGTCCCCTTCAAGAAGCAGCCTTCTGCAATGCAAAGAAGGCCCTATCAACTGCTGCGGCTCTCACTTTTCCTATCCCACACGCCCCTCTCCTTCTCTCCACCGATGCCAGCGACGTCGCTATTGGTGCAGTACTCGAGCAGGTGGTCAAAGGCTCGCCCCGCCCATTGGCCTTCTTCAGCAGAAAACTGTCCAAGGCAGAATCGGGTTATTCTACCTTCGATCGAGAATTGCTGGCGGTGCACTTGGCTGTCCGTCACTTTCGCCATTTCTTAGAAGGTACGCCCTTCGTCATTCGCACAGACCACATGCCTCTGGTGCACGCTTCACTCGACAGTCTGACGCCTGGTCCGCCCGTCAACGCCGACATCTCTCCGCCGTGGCTGAATACAATTGCACCCTCCAATACGTCCCTGGGAAAATTAATCCCGTTGCCGATGCCCTGTCAAGAAACACATTGGCTGCCGTTCAACTGGGATTGGACTACAACGCCCTGGCTGAAGCCCAACGACAGGATCCAGAGTATCAAGCTTGTAGGACATCCTGCACGTCCCTCCGTTGGGAGGATTTTTCCCTCAAAAACTCCAACACCACCCTCCTCTGTGACGTCAGTACTGGTAGACCGCGACCTTGGATTCCTGCTCCCATGCGCCGACAGGTGTTTGATTTCATCCACGGCCTTTCACATCCCTCGTGCCGTTCTACTGCACAGCTGCTGAAGGCAAAGTTCATTTGGCACGGCATTTCTAAGGATGCTAAGGATTGGGTCCGTGCCTGTACTTCTTGCCAAACTTCCAAAGTACATCGACACACGGATTCAGGAGTGGGCACCTTTCCTCAACCTCAGCGTCGTTTCGCACACATTCACGTCGACGTTGTAGGCCCCCTACCCACATCACAAGGACATCGTTACCTGTTTACCGTCATCGACCGCTCCACTCGTTGGCCTGAAGCCATTCCCATGGAAACTGCAACGTCCGCCTCATGTACATCTGCCTTACTCTCTGGATGGATTTCAAGATTCGGTATCCCTGAGCATATTACTTCTGACAGGGGAACCACTTTCACCTCTCAATTATGGACGTCATTAGCGAATCTCCTGGGCATCACCCTACATCAGACAACGGCCTACAACCCCGCTGCCAATGGAATGGTTGAACGTTTTCATCGCACCCTCAAAGCAGCTTTGATGTCCCGCTGCAAGGATTGCAACTGGTTTACTCAGCTTCCCTGGGTCCTCCTTGGACTAAGGACCACTCCTAAAGACCCCCTCGACGTCTCGGCAGCCGAAATGGTGTATGGCGACCCGTTGGTCGTCCCTGCCGAGTTTTTTCCTTCTACGACCTCCTCCGACGATCTCCAGCGCATACGTCACGTCGTGGGAAAATTTACTCCGTGCCGCCAGACTTACAAGCCCCCAGCGAAGCATCACATACCAACGGACTTGCACTCTGCAACGCACGTCTTCCTGCGCAACGACACCAGCAAGCCACCGTTAACGCCCCCTTAAACGGGACCTTTCCTTGTGATCCGACGCAGTCCGAAAGCATTCCTCCTAAACATTCGGGGCAAAGAAGACTGGGTCTCCATTGATCGTCTAAAACCTGCTTATCTTCTGCCAGATGACCCGCCTACAGTTCACCTCTCTAGATCAGGGCGCCCTATTTAACATGTACAGTATGTCATTTTTAGGGGGGGAGCCATGTACCAACCGTGTTTCACACAATTGTACATAATTCCTTTTGTATGTATTATGCTTGTATCTTCGCTCCTCCCTCGCACTAAAACGAACATGAAAATTCCTGTCTGGTTTTTCCTCTGTGATATTGTCTGTCTTGTGAACTTGTCATGTCCTGTTGCCTTGAGGTTTTGTATATAAGGAGAGTGTTCCACAACAATATAACTCAGTCGTTTCCAATCTGCCTTTGATTTCACAACTCCTCTCTCGGCCCGTCACAATATATATGAGTGTGTGTGTATGTGTGTGTTTGGGTGTGTCCCTATATGCATACAGGAAAATGTGATTAAAATACATAGATTTATAAATATTAAGTGAATATGTTCGCGATTTTATAAAATGCAGACAATTCACTTGCTGTGGACACCACAGATATTTCCAATTGGGAAACAATTTCACAATGTCCCATTTTTCATTCGAAAGTGTTGAATGTATGTTCCAAAATTTGACACTAATGCACTTCCAGGAAAATATAGCTTCTCATTCGTTAGCGCCTGACAAAAAAACAATTAGTATGAAATAAATCTATTCTCTCTCTCTCTCTCTCTCTCTCTCTCTCTCTCTCTCTCTCTCTCTCCTTATGTATATGCACACATTTATATATATATATATATGTATATATATATATATATATATATATATATATATATATATATATATATATATACACATATATATACATATATAAACTCGTAAATCAATATGTATATACGCACACATATATATACATATATATATATGTATATATACATATATTTATATATATATATTTATATATATATATATATATATATATATATATATATATATATATATATATATATATATATATATAAACGCGTGAATCAATATTTATACACACACATATATATATATATTCATATTATATATATATATATATATATATATATATATATATATATTCATATATATATGTATATATATGTATATATACATATAAAGTATATGCTTGTATATATATATACATATATGTAATGCATGTTCAAGTGCATATATTCCAGCATTCATGCTCTTTGTTATATAGGGGAGATTCTACAATTCTAATCTCGGGTATGAATTCGGCCTGAGGATCCTATTTAACATCCTACTCATTATCCTGCCTGTTACCGACTTTAGTCGATAGAGCAATAAGGAATTTCCTTTTAAAGTACCTTTGATAAAAACCT
>NC_090742.1:4636455-4638955 GCF_036898095.1 Palaemon carinicauda
AAAAAAAAAGCTGATCTTGCAATTTTTATTTATTTATTTATGAGACTTCTCTTTTCTTAGGTTTTATTGATTTTTCAATTATATTGGTGTAATTACAGCATGTCACAACGCTCAATTTAATGAAGACCTGTGGCCGCTCAGGTAAAAAAAAAAAAAAAAAAAAAAAGCTGACCTTGCAATTTGTATTTATTTACTTATGAGACTTCTCTTTTCTTAGGTTTTATTGATTTTTCAATTATATTGGTATAATTACAGCATGTCACAACGCTCAATTTAATGAAGACCTGTGGCCGCTCAGGTTAAAAAAAAAAAAAAAAAAAAAAAAAAAAAAAAAAAAAAAAAAAAAAAAAAAAAGCTGATCTTGCAATTTTTATTTATTTATTTATGAGACTTCTCTTTTCTTAGGTTTTATTGATTTTTCAATTATATTGGTGTAATTACAGCATGTCACAACGCTCAATTTAATGAAGACCTGTGGCCGCTCAGGTAAAAAAAAAAAAAAAAAAAAAGCTGACCTTGCAATTTGTATTTATTTACTTATGAGACTTCTCTTTTCTTAGGTTTTATTGATTTTTCAATTATATTAGTGTAATTACAGCATGTCACAACGCTCAATTTAATGAAGACCTGTGGCCGCTCAGGTAAACAAAAAAAAAACAAAAAAAATGCTGACTTAGCAATTTTTATTTATTTATTTATGAGACTTCTCTTTTCTTAGGTTTTATTGATTTTTCAATTATATTGGTGTAATTACAGCATGTCACAACGCTCAATTTATTGAATGGTGAGAAAAAGATTGTTATTTTTCTACTGGATATATAGTGAAGAAATATTTCAAACGCTCTAGCTCAGGGGTTCAGAACCTGGGATGCATGTACCCTGGGGGGTATACTTATACTCTTCTGCAGGTATATTCAACCCTTTCACTGGGATTCTGGTGGCCGATGTGGTAACATCCCTGACTAGTGAACGCCAGACCGGGGTTCGAGTCCCGCTCAAACTCGTTAGTTTCTTTGATCGCCGCAACCTCACCATCCTTGTGAGCTAAGGAAGGGGGTTTTGGGGGAGTCGATAGGTCTATCTGCTGAGTCATCAGCAGCCATTGCCCGGCCCTCCTTGGTCCTAGCTTGGGTGGAGAGAGGGCTTGGGCGCTGATCATAAGTATATATGGTCAGGTAGAAAGGCATTGTCTTGCTCGATAGGACATTGTCACTGTCCCTTGCCTCTGCCATTCATGAGCGGCCTTTAAAGCCTTAAAATGCCGAATTTTCTTTCTAAAGAGACAATGTATTGAAAAAAATTGCTTTCTCAATAGACAATTTATAAAAAATATTTGCTTCACAAAGTGAGCTAACTAAACAGCTAAGGCTCTTAGGACGTATAAAATAACAATTCACATTGAAATTTAGCTCGCTCCTAGATTTCAATGTTACTTGATTTCACTCAGGAGACAATGTGACATCTGGAAAGTTATTTATTGTAAGAAGTAATGGTGAAATAAACGTCGGAAATTAGGATTGACTATCAAACAATAAACACAGCTCCAGGAAGCGGTTAATAAAAGGGTCACAGAAATCCTCTAAATTTTAAAGTTTATAAAATCGTATTTTCATATGGTTTGAGCATGCTCTTCGCACTCCCCAAGAGACATTAGTTCACCAAACTTTCAACTGGGCTACACAAGGCACTAGAAGAGTCTGAAGTCCCAGGCCTACATGGCTGAGGAATATGAAGCGTCAAGTAGGAGATGATGAATGGAGAAGTATTGATTTAAAAGCTCAAGACAGAGACGGCTAGCGAAATCTAACTTTTGCCCTTTGCGTCAATAAGCGTTGGAAGAGATGATGATGATGATGATGGTGATGATAATGACAATGATAGTTTTCATATATTACAGATTGTCGATGGGAGGGGAAACTACGTAATCCTTAGCGCCAACCCAAAAGTAATGAAGATGAGACCAATCAGAGATTTCAGACATCCGCCAATGAATATTGCCAACATTTAAATAGAGTCTACGGACATCGCCTCCCACTTTTAATATGCTGACTGTACAGTAGATGATGAAAAGTGCAATGTTGATCCAGTCGTGATCTTGATCCGTATCACATCCAAAATTTCTTGGTTTCTTCCGATGTATAATACCTATCCATCGATGAAATTTGCTGAATATCCAATGTGTCAATTTGTTTTAACATAATTTTAGAAATTATGAAAAATACAATAATACATCTAGAATCCGGATCCAGTACCAAATCATCTCCAAAATTTATTGAGGTCGTTCATGACCTAAGATCTATCTACGGGGAGAATTTAGTCAAAATCTGTCGAATAGTTTTGACGTAATCCTGTCTACAGACAGACAGACAAATAAATAGATAAACAGACTCGAAAATATTATTATTATTATTAGAAGTCAGGGCTACCCATACCAGATAGCTTTGCTGTGTGCGATCAGAAGACAATCTCCCACCATCACCAATCTGCATTGGCCAGCGTG
>NC_090742.1:4643955-4648955 GCF_036898095.1 Palaemon carinicauda
TTTAACAAAACAAGATGAAGAGAAATAAGATAGAATAGTGTGCTTGAGTGTACCCTCAAGCAAGAGAACTCTAACCCAAGACATTGGAAGACCATGATACAGAGGCTATGACACTACCCAAGACTAGAGAACAATGGTTTGATTTTGGAGTGTCCAAGTGTCTAAGGTGGAAAAGATAATCATGCGTAAATTAATGATATAGAAAACAATATCTGTTGTTATTATCAGTTTTCCCTCGTATTTCATAACTGAATAGGTGTTTTACTATAGGTAGTATGGTAGCCTTTTGGAAACTTCGATGCTTAGTGATCTGCCGGACTGGGGTTCGAGTCCAGCTTAAGCTCGATAGTGTCTTGTAGGGTTTGCAACCTCACCATTCTTATGAGCTAAGGATGGAAAGTTTGGAGAAGCCTATAGGCCAACCTACTGAGTCATCAGCAGCCATTGCCTTGCCTTCATTTGTTCTAGCTTGGGTGCAGGTCATATGTATATATGGTCCGTCTATAGGGCATTGTCCTGACAAAGTTTGGTTTTGCACTCTAGAGCTTAGAAACTTATTAATTATCTCAATCATAAAATTTTGTAGTTAGGAACTAGGTATTACTATTAAGAGAGAAAAGACGAAATCGAGTCGATGCTAAAGAGAGAAAAGACGAAAAAGAGGGAATGCTAAAGAGAAAAAATTAAGCAATAGGCAATGATAAAGAAAGAAAGACGAAACCGAGGCAATGATAAAGAGATAAAAGACGAAACCGAGACAATGCTAAAGAGAGAAAGGACGAAACCAGTTAAGCTAAAGAGAGAAAAGACGAAACAGAGGCAATGCTAAAGAGAGAAAGGACGAAACCGAGGCAATGCTAAAGAGAGAAAAGACGAAACCGAGGCAATGCAAAAGAGAGAAAAGACGAAACCGAGGCAATGCTAAAGAGAGAAAAGACGAAACCGAGGCAATGCTAAAGAGAGAAACGACGAAACCGAGGCAGTGTTAAAGAGAGAAAAGACGAAACCGAAGCAATGCTAAAGAGAGAAAAGACGAAACCGAGGCAGTGTTAAAGAGAGAGAAGACGAAACTGAGGCAGTGCTAAAGAGAGAAAAGACGAAACCGAGGCAGTGCTAAAGAGAGAAAAGACGAAACCTAGGCAATGCTACAGAGAAAAAAGACGAAACCGAGGCAATGCTAAAGAGAGAAAAGACGAAAGAGACAATGCTAAAGAGAGAAAAGACGAAACAGAGACAATGCTAAAGAGAGAAAAGACGAAACCGAGGCAATGCTAAAGAGAGACAAGACGAAACCGAGACAATGCAAAAGAGAGAAAAGACGAAACCGAGTCAATGCAAAAGAGAGAAAAGACGAAACCGAGTCAATGCAAAAGAGAGAAAAGACAAAACCGAGTCAATGCAAAAGAGAGAAAAGACGAAACCAAGTCGATGCAAAAGAGAGAAAAGACGAAACCGAGTCAATGCAAAAGAGAGAAAAGACGAAACCGAGTCAATGCAAAAGAGAGAAAAGACGAAACCGAGTCAATGCAAAAGAGAGAAAAGACGAAACCGAGTCAATGCAAAAGAGAGAAAAGTCGAAACCGAGTCAATGCAAAAGAGAGAAAAGACGAAACCGAGTCAATGCAAAAGAGAGAAAAGACGAAACCGAGTCAATGCAAAAGAGAGAAAAGTCGAAACCGAGTCAATGCAAAAGAGAGAAAAGACGAAACCGAGTCAATGCAAAAGAGAGAAAAGACGAAACCGAGTCAATGCAAAAGAGAGAAAAGACGAAACCGAGTCAATGCAAAAGAGAGAAAAGACGAAACCGAGTCAATGCAAAAGAGAGAAAAGACGAAACCGAGTCAATGCTAAAGAGGGAAAAGACGAAACCGAGTCAATGCAAAAGAGAGAAAAGACGAAACCGAGTCAATGCAAAAGAGAGAAAAGACGAAACCGAGTCAATGCAAAAGAGAGAAAAGACGAAACCGAGTCAATGCAAAAGAGAGAAAAGACGAAACCGAGTCAATGCAAAAGAGAGAAAAGTCGAAACCGAGTCAATGCAAAAGAGAGAAAAGACGAAACCGAGTCAATGCAAAAGAGAGAAAAGTCGAAACAGAGTCAATGCAAAAGAGAGAAAAGACGAAACCGAGTCAATGCAAAAGAGAGAAAAGTCGAAACCGAGTCAATGCAAAAGAGAGAAAAGACGAAACCGAGTCAATGCAAAAGAGAGAAAAGACGAAACCGAGTCAATGCAAAAGAGAGAAAAGACGAAACCGAGTCAATGCAAAAGAGAGAAAAGTCGAAACCGAGGCAATGCTAAAGAGAGACAAGACGAAACCGAGACAATGCAAAATAGAGAAAAGACGAAACCGAGTCAATGCAAAAGAGTGCAAAAGAGAGAAAAGACGAAACCGAGTCAATGCAAAAGAGAGAAAAGACGAAACCGAGTCAATGCAAAAGAGAGAAAAGACGAAACCGAGTCAATGCAAAAGAGAGAAAAGTCGAAACCGAGTCAATGCAAAAGAGAGAAAAGACGAAACCGAGTCAATGCAAAAGAGAGAAAAGACGAAACCGAGTCAATGCAAAAGAGAGAAAAGACGAAACCGAGTCAATGCAAAAGAGAGAAAAGTCGAAACCGAGTCAATGCAAAAGAGAGAAAAGACGAAACCGAGTCAATGCAAAAGAGAGAAAAGACGAAACCGAGTCAATGCAAAAGAGAGAAAAGACGAAACCGAGTCAATGCAAAAGAGAGAAAAGACGAAACCGAGTTAATGCAAAAGAGAGAAAAGACGAAACCGAGTCAATGCAAAAGAGAGAAAAGACAAAACCGAGTCAATGCAAAAGAGAGAAAAGACGAAACCGAGTCAATGCAAAAGAGAGAAAAGTCGAAACCGAGTCAATGCAAAAGAGAGAAAAGACGAAACCGAGTCAATGCAAAAGAGAGAAAAGACGAAACCGAGTCAATGCAAAAGAGAGAAAAGTCGAAACCGAGTCAATGCAAAAGAGAGAAAAGACGAAACCGAGTCAATGCAAAAGAGAGAAAAGACGAAACCGAGTCAATGCAAAAGAGAGAAAAGACGAAACCGAGTCAATGCAAAAGAGAGAAAAGTCGAAACCGAGTCAATGCAAAAGAGAGAAAAGACGAAACCGAGTCAATGCAAAAGAGAGAAAAGACGAAACCGAGTCAATGCAAAAGAGAGAAAAGACGAAACCGAGTCAATGCAAAAGAGAGAAAAGACGAAACCGAGTCAATGCAAAAGAGAGAAAAGACGAAACCGAGGCAGTGCTAAAGAGAGAAAAGACGAAACCGAGACAATGCTAAAGAGAGAAAAGACAAAACCGAGTCAATGCTAAAGAGAGAAAAGACGAAACAGAGACAATGCTAAAGAGAGAAAAGACAAAACCGAGTCAATGCTAAAGAGAGAAAAGACGAAACCGAGACAATGCTAAAGAGAGAAAAGACAAAACCGAGTCAATGCAAAAGAGAGAAAAGACGAAACCGAGTCAATGCAAAAGAGAGAAAAGACGAAACCGAGTCAATGCTGAAGAGAGAAAGGACGTAACCGAGGCAATGCAAAAGAGAGAAAAGACGAAACCGAGGCAGTGCTAAAGAGAGAAAAGACGAAACCCAGACAATGCTAAAGAGAGAAAAGACAAAACCGAGTCAATGCTAAAGAGAAATCTCTGTGCCTTCTTCTTCTTCTTCTTTTCCTGTCTGAATTGCGATGTGACATCAGTCCTATTTTAGTGCTCGCTCGCTGACAAAGAATGGCTGGTGAAGTCTCCGGAGGAGGAGGAGGAGGAGGAGGAGGAGGAGGAGGAGGAGGAGGAGCAGGAGCAGGAGCAAGGGGCATAACGAGAATGAACGACACCGGAATAGAGGATTCGGCCTCATATATCATATCTCAACTACTCTTGTGTCTCCGCCTCTTTCTTCTTCTTTTTTTCTTTTGGGGGGGGGTGGCTTTCTTTTTGTTAATACTGTCGCCGGCAGATGTTGATGTGCATTTCATAGATTTGAGGAAGAGAGAGGAGCTCTAAGTCAAGCGCTTAATTTTATGGGATGACTTTTGCAGCTCATGAGGTAATTATAATCATGAAATTCTAGATTTTGAGTTAATCTTGTCTGGTAGAACTACGGCTTTTCTAATGAATCTTTAACATGATGGTATATTTTGATGTGCATTTCATAGATGTGAGGAAGAGAGAGGATCTCTAAATCCAGCACTTGATTTTAGGAGATGGGTTTTGCAGCTTCATGAGGTAATTATAATTTTGAAATTCTTAGATTTAGATTAATTTTGTCTGGTAGAACTACGTTTTTCCTAATGGATCTTTAACATGACGGAAAATTTTGGTAAGCATTTCATACTTGTGAGGAAGAGAGAGAGAGGAAGTCTAAACAGAGCACTTAATTTTAGGAAATGACTTTTGCAGCTCATGAGATAATTATAATCATGAAATTCTAGATTTTGAGTTAATCTTGCCTAGTAGAATTGCGTTTTGTCTAATGAATCTCTAACATGACGGAAGAAAAAGTGAGAAGCTCTAAATAAAGCACTTGCTTTGAGGAGATGGCTTTTGCAGCTTCATGGGGTAATTGTAATCATGAAATTCTTAGGTTTAAGTTAATTTTGTCTGATAGAACGGCATATTTTGATGTACATTTCATAGTTGTGAGGAAGACAGAGAAGCTCTAAGTCAAATACTTCATTTTAGGAAATGGGTTTTGCAGCTTCCAGAGAAAATTTAAAATCCTGAAATCCTAGAACTTGACAGCGATTTTTGTCTGATAGAATCATAATTATTATTAATAATAATAATTAATTTTTCTACTAGTGGGTTGTGGTGGCATATTAGAAACGTTCCTAACGGGTGATTTGCCGGACTGGGGCTTGAGTCCCGCTCAAGCTCGATAGTTTCTTGTAGTGTCTGCAGCCTCGCCATCCTAGTGAGCTAAGGATAAGGATTTAGGATAGTCTATAGGACCCTCCCTGGTCCTAGCTTGGGTGGAGAGGTGT